>NW_027168193.1:267500-340000 GCF_040954835.1 Lepisosteus oculatus
CGTGGTGCTAATAACGCCAAGGTCACGGGTTCGAGCCCCGTACTGGCCAGGTCCTTTTCTCCTCTCTTACCAAAGCTGTTAGGTTCCTTTCCGTGGTGAGAGGGGTTGTCATGCAACGCTGCCACATAGTGCCGACAGACAAGAGTGTTGCGGGAGAAGAGAAAAGTGTTTGAAGATTTAAGAGTGTCTTAGGTGGAGCCAAAATCAAGTGTCACAAATACAAGTGGTTGGATTTCCAATGTTTAATATGGTAAAAATAAGCGGAAGTTATCTGCCGGTCCGGCACAGTCTGCCATGCTTTTGTCATATACTGTAAAGTGGTGTCAAACTGGGTGTCGAGCTGGAGCCTCACCATTTGCATATGTGAGGCTCCAGTTATACGTCGAGTGTCACATTAAATGACAAAAATGAAGAGAGTTAAAGCAGCTGGAGAGGTTTTCTTACAACTTTTGAGCTGACACAGTTTTGGAAAATGTTTCCTTCACGCTGCACTGTACAACATAGGCAGCCAAGAGTCTCCAAAACAAAACAGAATTGACAGATAGGAGAAAATTCCCACTCATCCTGAAGTTCCCAAAATCCAGCACTGAGCGTAAACAAAGTGTCTAAGTAGCGTGGGAATGCTAACCCTAACCCTAGCTGGAGTTTGAGCAATCCAGCACTGAGCGTAAAAAGATGAGTCAAAGTAACGTCTAATCGGATTAGTTTCCTTAGAGCTGGTTCAGAGTCTGCTCAAGAGTTTACCTTTCACACATGCGCAAAGAAGAATGTTGGGGGTGCACGCTTCAAGGTGCCTTACAGCTGTAGGGAGTGATTCGAGACGATTCGTGGCGTGTGCTCGTTCCCATATACCGTACGCCCCGGGGTGCAGTGCTAGGATGATGTACAATACCGCTTGGGCACGTAACGGCGTTATACGCAAGGTTTTCGTTTGTTCGTTTTGTTTTGCTCTGCTTTGCTTTGTTTTGCTTTCCATCGCGTTGGTAAGAGCGTAAATAAAAAGGCGATTCCTGCGTCTACCACTAATGTAAGAGCTATTTCAAGTGCGACGTGGTGCGGCTTTTCAAATGCTTGTGGGCATTTCTCTGTTGTTGATTCTTTTTTTGTGTGTAACAAAGTGGCATTTTCATGTCCGGACGGGGAGACTTTATCATTCCGACATGAAGCCACCCTTAAGTCCTCTGAGGCGTGTCTGTCTGCAAGGCTTGTATTTTGGAAATGTTTTTTTGAAACGGAGAACGACTTTGAAATAGGCTTCCGCCGGCGCCTCGCGATCCAGGTAAGATTGTAGCAAGAATGCAGCGGGGCTTGCTGTAGTCGTGGCCGAGTGGTTAAGGCGATGGACTAGAAATCCATTGGGGTCTCCCCGCGCAGGTTCGAATCCTGCCGACTACGTTATCCGCCTCCAGTCGGTGTGTTTCGGCGCAAGCAAAGAAGCGCGCCTCTTTGCTGTTCCTGGTGGTTTTAAAACGCCCAATTGCTTGTACCCGCTGCCTTGGAAATAAGTTCTTCAGCGTCCGCGAATGGCATTTTGCAGCTGGAAGCAGATGTCGACGCGTTTTGCACAGAGCACCAAAAAAGCGTCTTTTTTGAAGGCCCTGGCACTGAGCATTGGTGGTTCAGTGGTAGAGTTCTCGCCTGCCACGCGGGAGGCTCGGGTTCGATTCCCGGCCAATGCAGTGGCTTTTGCAGCAAGTGGCTCCATCACTTGCATCCCCTTGCAACTCGCAACTCAAAAAACCCACTGAAGCTAAGCAGGTGTGAGCCAGGTCAGTACCCGGATGAGGGTGAGCTACAGGGAAAAACAAAGCTTCCAGCTGGAAGCGGTGTTAATGGTGCCAGCAGTGGGGCGCTCACCCTGAGGTCTGTGCGGGTCCCAATGCCCCAGTATAGTGACGGAGATGCTGTGTTGTAAAAGGGCGCTGTCTTTTGGATGAGATGTAAAACCGAGGTCACAGCGCTCTGTGGTCATTCAAAATGACCACCAAAACCTTTGACAAAAGCTCTTGGTAATTGATGGTCTTCAATAATGCTTCTCCTTTAGGTACATTTTAAATCAGCTGAAAAATGCTGTGAAATGGGGGGGCACTTCAGGCCAGTGTAGGATTTGGGTTACAAGAACCATGAAACTGCACGAGAAAGCCCGTACACTGAATTACACGGCTTTCTATTCAAAGGAGGACAAAAGAAATTCCCTGAGTTCGATTTTTTGCAGCACAGAGAGGAGCACTGTTGTGAGGCCGGTTAGCTCAGTTGGTTCGAGCGTGGTGCTAATAACGCCAAGGTCACGGGTTTGAGTCCCGTACTGGCCAGGTCCTTTTCTCCTCTCTTACCAAAGCTGTTAGGTTCCTTTCCGTGGTGAGAGGGGTTGTCATGCAACGCTGCCACATAGTGCCGACAGACAAGAGTGTTGCGGGAGAAGAGAAAAGTGTTTGAAGATTTAAGAGTGTCTTAGGTGGAGCCAAAATCAAGTGTCACAAATACAAGTGGGAGGATTTCCAATGTTTAATATGGTAAAAATAAGCGGAAGTTATCTGCCGGTCCGGCACAGTCTGCCATGCTTTTGTCATATACTGTAAAGTGGTGTCGAACTGGGTGTCGAACTGGAGCCTCACCATTTGCATATGTGAGGCTCCAGTTATACGTCGAGTGTCACATTAAATGACAAAAATGAAGAGAGTTAAAGCAGCTGGAGAGGTTTTCTTACAACTTTTGAGCTGACACAGTTTTGGAAAATGTTTCCTTCACGCTGCACTGTACAACATAGGCAGCCAAGAGTCTCCAAAACAAAACAGAATTGACAGATAGGAGAAAATTCCCACTCATCCTGAAGTTCCCAAAATCCAGCACTGAGCGTAAACAAAGTGTCTAAGTAGCGTGGGAATGCTAACCCTAACCCTAGCTGGAGTTTGAGCAATCCAGCACTGAGCGTAAAAAGATGAGTCAAAGTAACGTCTAATCGGATTAGTTTCCTTAGAGCTGGTTCAGAGTCTGCTCAAGAGTTTACCTTTCACACATGCGCAAAGAAGAATGTTGGGGGTGCACGCTTCAAGGCGCCTTACAGCTGTAGGGAGTGATTTGAGACGATTCGTGGCGTGTGCTCGTTCCCATATACCGTATGCCCCGGGGTGCAGTGCTAGGATGATGTACAATACCGCTTGGGCACGTAACGGCGTTATACGCAAGGTTTTCGTTTGTTCGTTTTGTTTTGCTCTGCTTTGCTTTGTTTTGCTTTCCATCGCGTTGGTAAGAGCGTAAATAAAAAGGCGATTCCTGCGTCTACCACTAATGTAAGAGCTATTTCAAGTGCGACGTGGTGCGGCTTTTCAAATGCTTGTGGGCATTTCTCTGTTGTTGATTCTTTTTTTGTGTGTAACAAAGTGGCATTTTCATGTCCGGACGGGGAGACTTTATCATTCCGACATGAAGCCACCCTTAAGTCCTCTGAGGCGTGTCTGTCTGCAAGGCTTGTATTTTGGAAATGTTTGTTTGAAACGGAGAACGACTTTGAAATAGGCTTCCGCCGGCGCCTCGCGATCCAGGTAAGATTGTAGCAAGAATGCAGCGGCAGTGGGGCTTGCTGTAGTCGTGGCCGAGTGGTTAAGGCGATGGACTAGAAATCCATTGGGGTCTCCCCGCGCAGGTTCGAATCCTGCCGACTACGTTATCCGCCTCCAGTCGGTGTGTTTCGGCGCAAGCAAAGAAGCGCGCCTCTTTGCTGTTCCTGGTGGTTTTAAAACGCCCAATCGCTTGTACCCGCTGCCTTGGAAATAAGTTCTTCAGCGTCCGCAAATGGCATTTTGCAGCTGGAAGCAGATGTCGACGCGTTTTGCACAGAGCACCAAAAAAGCGTCTTTTTTGAAGGCCCAGGCACTGAGCATTGGTGGTTCAGTGGTAGAATTCTCGCCTGCCACACGGGAGGCTTGGGTTCGATTCCCGGCCAATGCAGTGGCTTTTTCAGCGAGCGGCTCCGTCACTTGCATCCCCTTGCAACTCGCAACTCAAAAAACCCACTGAAGCTAAGCAGGTGTGAGCCAGGTCAGTACCCGGATGAGGGTGAGCTACAGGGAAAAACAAAGCTTCCAGCTGGAAGCGGTGTTAATGGTGCCGGCGGTGGGGCGCTCACCCTGAGGTCTGTGCGGGTCCCAATGCCCCAGTATAGTGACGGAGATGCTGTGTTGTAAAAGGGCGCTGTCTTTTGGATGAGATGTAAAACCGAGGTCACAGCGCTCTGTGGTCATTCAAAATGACCACCAAAACCTTTGACAAAAGCTCTTGGTAATTGATGGTCTTCAATAATGCTTCTCCTTTAGGTACATTTTAAATCAGCTGAAAAATGCTGTGAAATGGGGGGGCACTTCAGGCCAGTGTAGGATTTGGGTTACAAGAACCATGAAACTGCACGAGAAAGCCCGTACACTGAATTACACGGCTTTCTATTCAAAGGAGGACAAAAGAAATTCCCTGAGTTCGATTTTTTGCAGCACAGAGAGGAGCACTGTTGTGAGGCCGGTTAGCTCAGTTGGTTCGAGCGTGGTGCTAATAACGCCAAGGTCACGGGTTTGAGTCCCGTACTGGCCAGGTCCTTTTCTCCTCTCTTACCAAAGCTGTTAGGTTCCTTTCCGTGGTGAGAGGGGTTGTCATGCAACGCTGCCACATAGTGCCGACAGACAAGAGTGTTGCGGGAGAAGAGAAAAGTGTTTGAAGATTTAAGAGTGTCTTAGGTGGAGCCAAAATCAAGTGTCACAAATACAAGTGGGAGGATTTCCAATGTTTAATATGGTAAAAATAAGCGGAAGTTATCTGCCGGTCCGGCACAGTCTGCCATGCTTTTGTCATATACTGTAAAGTGGTGTCGAACTGGGTGTCGAACTGGAGCCTCACCATTTGCATATGTGAGGCTCCAGTTATACATCGAGTGTCACATTAAATGACAAAAATGAAGAGAGTTAAAGCAGCTGGAGAGGTTTTCTTACAACTTTTGAGCTGACACAGTTTTGGAAAATGTTTCCTTCACGCTGCACTGTACAACATAGGCAGCCAAGAGTCTCCAAAACAAAACAGAATTGACAGATAGGAGAAAATTCCCACTCATCCTGAAGTTCCCAAAATCCAGCACTGAGCGTAAACAAAGTGTCTAAGTAGCGTGGGAATGCTAACCCTAACCCTAGCTGGAGTTTGAGCAATCCAGCACTGAGCGTAAAAAGATGAGTCAAAGTAACGTCTAATCGGATTAGTTTCCTTAGTGCTGGTTCAGAGTCTGTTCAACAGTTTACCTTTCACACATGCGCAAAGAAGAATGTTGGGGGTGCACGCTTCAAGGCGCCTTACAGCTGTAGGGAGTGATTCGAGACGATTCGTGGCGTGTGCTCGTTCCCATATACCGTACGCCCCGGGGTGCAGTGCTAAGATGATGTACAATACCGCTTGGGCACGTAACGGCGTTATACCCAAGGTTTTCGTTTGTTCGTTTTGTTTTGCTCTGCTTTGCTTTGTTTTGCTTTCCATCGCGTTGGTAAGTGCGTAAATAAAAAGGCGATTCCTGCGTCTACCACTAATGTAAGAGCTATTTCAAGTGCGACGTGGTGCGGCTTTTCAAATGCTTGTGGGCATTTCTCTGTTGTTGATTCTTTTTTTGTGTGTAACAAAGTGGCATTTTCATGTCCGGACGGGGAGACTTTATCATTCCGACATGAAGCCACCCTTAAGTCCTCTGAGGCGTGTCTGTCTGCAAGGCTTGTATTTTGGAAATGTTTTTTTGAAACGGAGAACGACTTTGAAATAGGCTTCCGCCGGCGCCTCGCGATCCAGGTAAGATTGTAGCAAGAACGCAGTGGCAGTGGGGCTTGCTGTAGTCGTGGCCGAGTGGTTAAGGCGATGGACTAGAAATCCATTGGGGTCTCCCCGCGCAGGTTCGAATCCTGCCGACTACGTTATCCGCCTCCAGTCGGTGTGTTTCGGCGCAAGCAAAGAAGCGCACCTCTTTGCTGTTCCTGGTGGTTTTAAAACGCCCAATCGCTTGTACCCGCTGCCTTGGAAATAAGTTCTTCAGCGTCCGCGAATGGCATTTTGCAGCTGGAAGCAGATGTCGACGCGTTTTGCACAGAGCACCAAAAAACGACTTTTTTGAAGACCCAGGCACTGAGCATTGGTGGTTCAGTGGTAGAATTCTCGCCTGCCACGCGGGAGGCTCGGGTTCGATTCCCGGCCAATGCAGTGGCTTTTGCAGCGAGCGGCTCCATCACTTGCATCCCCTTGCAACTCGCAACTCAAAAAACCCACTGAAGCTAAGCAGGTGTGAGCCAGGTCAGTACCCGGATGAGGGTGAGCTACAGGGGAAAACAAAGCTTCCAGCTGGAAGCGGTGTTAATGGTGCCGGCGGTGGGGCGCTCACCCTGAGGTCTGTGCGGGTCCCAATGCCCCAGTATAGTGACGGAGATGCTGTGTTGTAAAAGGGCGCTGTCTTTTGGATGAGATGTAAAACCGAGGTCACAGCGCTCTGTGGTCATTCAAAATGACCACCAAAACCTTTGACAAAAGCTCTTGGTAATTGATGGTCTTCAATAATGCTTCTCCTTTAGGTACATTTTAAATCAGCTGAAAAATGCTGTGAAATGGGGGGGCACTTCAGGCCAGTGTAGGATTTGGGTTACAAGAACCATGAAACTGCACGAGAAAGCCCAAACACTGAATTACACGGCTTTCTATTCAAAGGAGGACAAAAGAAATTCCCTGAGTTCGATTTTTTGCAGCACAGAGAGGAGCACTGTTGTGAGGCCGGTTAGCTCAGTTGGTTCGAGCGTGGTGCTAATAACGCCAAGGTCATGGGTTCGAGCCCCATACTGGCCAGGTCCTTTTCTCCTCTCTTACCAAAGCTGTTAGGTTCCTTTCCGTGGTGAGAGGGGTTGTCATGCAACGCTGCCACATAGTGCCGACAGACAAGAGTGTTGCGGGAGAAGAGAAAAGTGTTTGAAGATTTAAGAGTGTCTTAGGTGGAGCCAAAATCAAGTGTCACAAATACAAGTGGGAGGATTTCCAATGTTTAATATGGTAAAAATAAGCGGAAGTTATCTGCCGGTCCGGCACAGTCTGCCATGCTTTTGTCATATACTGTAAAGTGGTGTCGAACTGGGTGTCGAACTGGAGCCTCACCATTTGCATATGTGAGGCTCCAGTTATACATCGAGTGTCACATTAAATGACAAAAATGAAGAGAGTTAAAGCAGCTGGAGAGGTTTTCTTACAACTTTTGAGCTGACACAGTTTTGGAAAATGTTTCCTTCACGCTGCACTGTACAACATAGGCAGCCAAGAGTCTCCAAAACAAAACAGAATTGACAGATAGGAGAAAATTCCCACTCATCCTGAAGTTCCCAAAATCCAGCACTGAGCGTAAACAAAGTGTCTAAGTAGCGTGGGAATGCTAACCCTAACCCTAGCTGGAGTTTGAGCAATCCAGCACTGAGCGTAAAAAGATGAGTCAAAGTAACGTCTAATCGGATTAGTTTCCTTAGAGCTGGTTCAGAGTCTGTTCAACAGTTTACCTTTCACACATGCGCAAAGAAGAATGTTGGGGGTGCACGCTTCAAGGCGCCTTACAGCTGTAGGGAGTGATTCGAGACGATTCGTGGCGTGTGCTCGTTCCCATATACCGTACGCCCCGGGGTGCAGTGCTAAGATGATGTACAATACCGCTTGGGCACGTAACGGCGTTATACCCAAGGTTTTCGTTTGTTCGTTTTGTTTTGCTCTGCTTTGCTTTGTTTTGCTTTCCATCGCGTTGGTAAGTGCGTAAATAAAAAGGCGATTCCTGCGTCTACCACTAATGTAAGAGCTATTTCAAGTGCGACGTGGTGCGGCTTTTCAAATGCTTGTGGGCATTTCTCTGTTGTTGATTCTTTTTTTGTGTGTAACAAAGTGGCATTTTCATGTCCGGACGGGGAGACTTTATCATTCCGACATGAAGCCACCCTTAAGTCCTCTGAGGCGTGTCTGTCTGCAAGGCTTGTATTTTGGAAATGTTTTTTTGAAACGGAGAACGACTTTGAAATAGGCTTCCGCCGGCGCCTCGCGATCCAGGTAAGATTGTAGCAAGAACGCAGCGGCAGTGGGGCTTGCTGTAGTCGTGGCTGAGTGGTTAAGGCAATGGACTAGAAATCCATTGGGGTTTCCCCGCACAGGTTCCAATCCTGCCGACTACGTTGTCCGCTTTCAGTTGGTGTGTTTCGGCACAAGCAAAGAAGCGCGCCTCTTTGCTGTTCCTGGTGGTTTTAAAACGCCCAATCGCTTGTACCCGCTGCCTTAGAAATAAGTTCTTCAGCGTCCGCAAATGGCATTTTGCAGCTGGAAGCAGATGTCGACGCGTT
The DNA here is from genome assembly GCF_040954835.1 of Lepisosteus oculatus. Classification (NCBI taxonomy): domain Eukaryota; kingdom Metazoa; phylum Chordata; class Actinopteri; order Semionotiformes; family Lepisosteidae; genus Lepisosteus; species Lepisosteus oculatus. The sequence continues at coordinate 275,867 of NW_027168193.1, forward strand.
TTGCACAGAGCACCAAAAAAGCATCTTTTTTGAAGGCCCAGGCACTGAGCATTGGTGGTTCAGTGGTAGAATTCTCGCCTGCCACGCGGGAGGCTCGGGTTCGATTCCCGGCCAATGCAGTGGCTTTTGCAGCGAGCGGCTCCATCACTTGCATCCCCTTGCAACTCGCAACTGAAAACCCACTGAAGCTAAGCAGGTGTGAGCCAGGTCAGTACCTGGATGAGGATGAGCTACAGGGAAAAACAAAGCTTCCAGCTGGAAGCGGTGTTAATGGTGCCGGCGGGGGGGCGCTCACCCTGAGGTCTGTGCGGGTCCCAATGCCCCAGTATAGTGACGGAGATGCTGTGTTGTAAAAGGGCGCTGTCTTTTGGATGAGATGTAAAACCGAGGTCACAGCGCTCTGTGGTCATTCAAAATGACCACCAAAACCTTTGACAAAAGCTCTTGGTAATTGATGGTCTTCAATAATGCTTCTCCTTTAGGTACATTTTAAATCAGCTGAAAAATGCTGTGAAATGGGGGGGCACTTCAGGCCAGTGTAGGATTTGGGTTACAAGAACCATGAAACTGCACGAGAAAGCCCGTACACTGATTACACGGCTTTCTATTCAAAGGAGGACAAAAGAAATTCCCTGAGTTTGATTTTTTGCAGCACAGAGAGGAGCACTGTCGTGAGGCTGGTTAGCTCAGTTGGTTAGAGCGTGGTGCTAATAACGCCAAGGTCGCGGGTTTGAGCCCTGTACGGGCCAGGTCTAGATCCAGATCCCTGTTTGTGAAACAGGCAAATGACTGTCTCAGGGGCCCATTCCTCATTCTCAAGACACATGTATGCAGTATGTACACCGTGCATTGAGCAATAGGGACTGAATACACCACAGGTAAGGTTAGAAGTCATTCTGAGGTGCCACATGTGAGGGATACAGCTAGGCATCCGAAATGTAGGGTTTGAGACCCTTCAGGAGTACTGCATCCTTTGAGACAGACCCGTGCATGTTAAACAAATGATCATTTCTTTCGGCATTAGGGACTAAATATACTAAACATATGATGCTAAAATGTTATTTTCACATATATTAATGTAATAAATGATTGCTTATGCTTTAGAAACAAATCTAATTAAAATAAAAGCTTAAGTTTTGTATTTATCTTGTACCATAGAACATGATTTTCTTTGTATTTCAAGCCCACAAAGTGTCCAAATGACGCACTACATGATATAAGGAAGATTATCACATGCATATCGGTATTATCTTTCTTATGAAAATGCATTCCTTTCATTACCTTTTACTTTTTAAAATGAACTCAAATTGAGTATAATGTAATAATTTAAGTAGAATAGATTCTAATAATATAATGATCCAGTGTTTTGCACTACTTCACTGCTTCACTGCTCTATGCCATCTGGAAATAAATCCTCAGACTGCTTACTGCCCTGGGCATGTACCAATAAATTAAAGGAGCACATCTGTTTATCACTGCGTTGAAGCAGGAGACACACAGTCTCTGCAAACACATCCTAGATACAGTGTTCCAGCACCTTTGACCTCATCCAGAACATATCATTTCTTGAAAGGGATTGCTGTCCGAATGCACATCTGAATCCCAAACAGAATCTCTAGTAAAATACGATCATTTGTGAAACAGGCAAATGACTGTCTCAGGGGCCCATTCCTCATTGTCAGACACATGTATGGAATGCTTTCACCGTGCATTGAGCAATAGGGATTAAAAACACCGCAGGTAAGGTTAGATGTCATGTTCTATGCTCATTTCTTTCAGCATTAGGGACTAAATATACTAAACGTATGATGCTAAAATGTTATTTTTACATATATTAATGTAATAAATGATTGCTTATGCTTTATAAACAAATCTAATTAAAATAAAAGCTTAAGTTTTGTATTTATCTTGTACCATAGAACATGATTTGCTTTGTATTTCAAGCCCACAAAGTGTCCAAATGTTCTATGATCATTTCTTTCAGCATTAGGGACTAAATATACCAAACGTATGATGCTAAAATCCTGAAAAAAGGATGTGCTCCATCTCGTCAGTAGATTGGATTCCAAAACTGATTTGGGTCAATATACATTACCTTTGAAATTAAAGTACAGTCTACTGTAGGGAACCATCAACTTAGAAAGCATTGGCCTTCCCTGGGGGTCAGGTAGGTGCAAAAGATAAACCTTTATCCTATCTTTATCTTAAGATAAGTGGCCAAGCAGTATTTTTCCAAGTTTCACCAAGCACATCATGTTGCCATAGTAGACAAAGTTCTATAAAATGTTAAATAACTTTTAAAAAAAGTATCTTGGTCTTACAGTACTGTACAAGGTGAATTAAACTGTCCCTGGTAAGAAAAAGTAATTAGAAGCATCTCAGAAACTTTATCTCTAGAAACATTAGCTGTTTTATATCATGTAATTTAGTGTGATGTTGTCAGAATTCAAGGACATTATCACACACAGAAATTGGTTCAGTTAAATCTAAAAAACACAGCTAAACATGGGTTTAAATGTAACAGAAGTCTTACCTCTTGTCAAAAGATTTAATTCAAGAAGCGATGTAATAAATGATTGCTTATGCTTTATAAAGAAATCTAATTAAAATAAAAGCTTAAGTTTTGTATTTATCTTGTACCATAGAACATGATTTTCTTTGTATTTGAAGCCCACAAAGTGTCCAAATGATGCACTACATGATATAAGGAAGATTATCACATGCATATCGGTATTATCTTTCTTATGAAAATGCATTCCTTTCATTACCTTTTACTTTTTAAAATGAACTCAAATTGTGTATAATGTAATAATTTAAGTAGAATAGATTCAGGTAGGAAATATAGAGTCATGATGTTTATGGCTGACATCATTTCACATGGGTGAATTTTAAGCTAAGAAATAAAAACATTTACAATGAAGATACCATTGCTTAATTTTAAATGCCTTTAAAAAATAAATACCTCCTGAGAATAATTTGCCACTCCCAGATCCTTGGTAAGGTACTGTTTGAATCCAATCAGGAGAGGAGCATCCAGGGAGTGCTTTCTATAGAGTCCAGCTTGGGCCACTCTCTTCCGGCCTGCTGATACTTTTTAACTACTCAGGGCCTGTAAGGATATAAAACACCGGTTTAAACATTTTATACCTATAAGACAAATTAGAATTTTAGTAAAAAATAGATACATCTGAAAAATAAAAAGTCTTACTGCTGATAGAGTTCTTCAGAGCTCACATCTTCCCCTTCCTTATCCGCTTCTGTTTCAGTTTCTAGAGCAGCCTCTGGCATCTCTTCCTCCTGGACTGCGGCCTCTTGCTCAGGGCCGCTGGAATGCAGGTAGATTCTTTTCAACATGCTTTTACATAATATGTTGTAACAATGATTTCAAAAAGAAACTACAGAAGCCTTACAGATTAAAAATATCTCACCTTGCCAATGTGTCTTCAGGCTTCCCATGTACAAAAAGGCCCAAGGACTCTAGCAGTCTTACAACCACTATCCTGTTTGCCTCACCAGACACGATCTCTATTCTGTGGTAATCCACGATGACCCCGTTCTTCAGGTGATTCATCATGTCCTCCCTCGCCTGTTGAGAGGCCATCCTGATGTTTTCTGCCGTGGCGTGCTTCATACACACCCTCTTCAAGTGAGCAGGAAGCTGATCAAGAGTATTCAGGCACATCTTGCACACCAGGGGAATCCTCGCGGGTTTCCTTTGAAAATAAATAATACCATCTGTGTATAGAAACAAGCTAAGACTGATTTCTTAAATTATCCTTAATTTTCTCTCTCATAGTTTGAGCATAATGATTTTATTGCATTTATATAAGAATTGCTCATTGCTCCTAAATAAATAATGGTTTCATAAAAAAGTGAACACTTGGTCTCAGTCACAGACTTTCCAATAGAAGCCATTGTGGAGTTCAGCAACTGCAGGTCCTAGAAGTGGGGAAGGAATTTTAAAAGAGAAATTGAATTACAATACAGAAGGAATGGCTGAGGGATCACTGAAATATATATATACAAATTCCAAAGACTGAGTCCATATAGAAACAACTACCTTTCATTTTCAGTATAAGAAAAAAAAAACATTATCTTCCAAAGCATCATAAAATTGTCCCTTCTTCCAGACTCTACTTCTCTCTTGTAGTAGTATAGCAGACCTTTCCAGGTGAGCAGATCACAGAGTCCGAAATGAGCTTCCTCCATCAAGCAAAGTACCTGAACATGACTCTGTCTTCATAAAAGTGCCCCTGTAATAAAGAAATTAAATCCGAAATCAAGAGGGCAGTTGCCTACTGAAATACAAGAAGTCATCAATTTTAACCTAGCAACACATTAAAGGCTGCATCTATACAAGTACGATTCTAGAAATGCTCACCAGATTACGTTTTAAGAAGGAACTGCGCCTCAGGTTCCGCCGAGATCTTAACTCGGATGGCAGGATTCAGAGTCCGGAGTGCGGACTGATGGCGCACGGAGGGTCCATATACTGTGGATCCCTCAGTGATCTTCCGCGTATTCAAACCGTTAGCGTGTGACTCCCCTGTCCCCGTGACCTCTTTGCTCTGCTCTCTCCTCTGTGCAGCTGAGCCCGACTCACGGTAAAATGGAAAAAAATATGCCCTCGACGTGAGATTTATTCTGGAGCGAGCCAGTGTTGCGCATAGCTGCCTTCAAAGCAGTTAACCCAGGTTCAATTCCCGGCCAACGCAGTTGCGAATGTTTTCAAATGCTGTCATGAGCCTTGGATTGTGACTAGCAAAGCGAAGCCTTTTGAAAGAGCTAAAGCACTGCAAAACGGAATTGAAGGAGAATCTTACAGGGGATTCTGAGCAGTGTCTGCATACATGCAGTCAGATAAAGGTGCTGAAAGCTTGAGCTACTCTCAATGTCATGCTGCCCTTCCCCGGAGTAAATCTGTTACATTGAAAGAATGCTTCTGGCAGGTTCAAAAAGGGACCCTTGTTAATTGGAGAAATCAATGATTTCGAATGAATTCTGTATGCGTTAAAAGACAGCTATACACAGAAAACATGCAGGACACTGCTCATGATGTTTCCCGAGCCGAAACACAGTGCGTTTTTCCAAGCCATTTGACAAAGCCCACCCACTGAAAACTGCAGCAGATCGTGTAAAGACGTTCAACTTTGTAACTACTGCACGCACAGGAAGCAGAATAAATTCCTCTTTTCAAACTGTCAAAGGTTTGCTTTGCGAACGCTGCAAGACATCGCACAATCTCTTTTGAATGGGGACAAACGATTTCTTATGGGGCGCAGTAAGTACAGACGTTTAAAATGCTCCACTCATGCCGACGATGCAGCATGAAGAAGCGCAACCTAACGTTTGACAGACAAAAGCCAGACGCCGCTACGAGCAATATGAAATCATACTGACAGCACACGGCGTTTCGCGCTGACTCAAAAGTAATCTCGACAGACGCTGTTCTCTGCATAAAGCTGAAAGAGCTAAAGAGCGTTTCTGTTGACACGTAACAAGCTCGTTTCTTTCTACCATGATATCACCGTGACCAAATCTGTCTTTAAACACCTTGCTCAGTCTCTGACGAGACTGTCAAAAATTGCTTTCGCCGATTGTATTGCAAACCGGCGGAAGCGGGGTATTGGGAAAAGTTTTCAACTAGCAATAATCGCGCCTCGGCTAAACCTCACAGGCTACGATACTGCCACTGCGCAAAGCTGACGGTTGCCAGGCAACCGCGGGGATCCTATGGAAATCGTTATCGATCGTCTCATGGCATGTCGTTGCTATAACGCTTCATATTTGTCGTCTTCTTCTTCTTCTAGCTTGAGGTTTTGAAGAATTTCATGACAGACAAGGGCTCCGTTGGGAACAAAGGGCGTTGTGAGAAAACCGTTGCTTATTTTCAGCAGCAGAAATACAACCCTTTAAATACAAGATGACAGAACAATGACGAAGGGCATGCCGGGAGGAACTCATGCACTACAGAGGAAAGGGGGCGGGCACGTACAGTTCACATTCAAGCCACAAGAACTCTTCTCGGATGTTGCACAAACAAATCCTAACGTCCTGAAAGCATTGCAGCATGTTTGTGTCCCACTTCCCGTGGCTGCGGGACGACTGACACGAACGGACAAACACAATCTGTGGCGTTTAGCGTGACATAGTCTTGCAGGCATCGTGCTGTCTCACTGCAATATTATACCGCTGGAGGAAACAGTCCATCTGGCCATGAAACTCATTTGAACGTCTAGCTACAACAACTAACAATATCATGATTTATTCAGGATGTGTGGAATCAGCACGTCCCGGAGACAGCTTCCGAAATCGTGAGCATTCTCTGGTGGTAGGGGCGTTCAAGATGGCGCTCAGGTGGGAGGTAAAGTTTAGTGGTTGGGGAGTTTTTTTGAGTTTTTCATGACCTGAATGTTAATTTTTGCTTTTTTTGACTACAGAAAAATAAGGACTTAACACTAGTTGTTTAAACTTCAGTTATAATTGAAAGAAAAAAAAACGATTTTTTTTTAGGTTTAAAAAGTCCGATATGAGTAACACTGGGAAAAGAAAAGAGAGTGCTGGGTCTTCGAAGGAGAACTCTAAGATACCTCAATCGTATATGTATAGCACTACAAAAAAATCGATGGCAACTAAAGGGAAAAGTGAAGCAGCTGCAGGGGCAGCAAGAGGGCGGAGGCGCCGTGCGCCCGGCCGACGTGTTGGACCGGTGCGCTTTACGTGCTGAAATAAACACGCGACAGCCCCGAAATGTTTCCAGAGTGCTGTGCACTGAAGACTTGCCTGGTGCTCCTCCGTGCAGATTGTTTGTCCTCCTCCAGTGCAGGACGAGCCAACACAAGGGAGCGCATTCGCCAACATCCAGGCACGCAATGCGATTTGGAAAGCAGCTCCTTTCCAAAGAGTTGCACACGAACGATCCTTCAGTCCCGCTCGGGGGGCACGGAACCCCCGCCACACACAGCTTCAAGTAGCGAGTCAGGCGCCAGGGGTTTCGCTTACGGCCACACCACCCTGAACATGCCCGATCTCGTCTGATCTCGGAAGCTAAGCAGCGTCGGGCCTGGTTAGTACTTGGATGGGAGACTGCCTGGGAATACCAGGTGCTGTAAGCTTTTGCTCTCCCGGCCAGCAGGGGTCGCCGTTGGTGCCGTAGGCTTTGGGAGGAAAACCTGCAGGATGGAAAGGTGATCTATAGCCTCATCTCTAGAGATGTTTTGTTGCTGTGGCATGTGTGTGACCCATATTCAAAAAAAAAAACCCGTCTGTAAAACGAATATCGAAGCTGCCTCTAAATCTGCAAATGAAGATGAGTCGATAAACCACTCGTTTTTCGTATAACTAGACATATATTCATTTGTTACCAATTTCATTCATTGAGCATGGATACAATAGAGGTACAGCCATTCACTGTTTGACATGTCTGCACTGGTACAGAACCCAGCAATCAGAAAACGGGTGAAACTGTCTTTAGACTCAGCATACAGTACCGAGGCCCCCCATGACCAAATAAAGGCTAACCTCGATAATCAGCCTAAAGAACGCAGACTACAGCAAAACGACTGACTTTGAAAAGGGAATGAACGTCCGGAAGGAGTAGTGGAACTAGCTTGAGATGCTTCTCCGGACCCCTAACTAAAAGCCAGCGAGAACCAGCAGCGGCGTCCACTCCTGTCGAACCGGGATCCTTCCGCAGCCACGCAGCTCGTGGTGTCCTAACCCTCCCGTATCTGATTTTGGACCAAGCACATCAGGGGAGAGCGCGAACCCAGTCCCCCACTACCAGAAATTATGCAGTCGAGATTCCCACATTTGGGGAATTCACAGGGGTCAGCACAGCCGGAGTGCAAAAATGACTCTGTTTTCTCCCCGAGCGAGGAGGAAGGAGAGCATGGCGATGGGGACAGCTGGAACCCCTCCACCCCTCCCTCTACCCCCTTCCTTGAAATGGACTCCGTGAACGCTTTTACTGCTGCCACCCTGATGAAGGCTCATTCAGAGGATGGCTGGCAGGAAATTGGTAAGAAGAAAAAGAAAAAGAAGAAGGTAACAGGTGAGACCGAAGAGAAATGTGTTTTGTAAAGACTGGTTCCACTTTCTTATGTAATATGGCTCTAAACATAATTTCTCTTAACACCAGAGGTATCAATGACAGAGTGAAATGCCAGTCTGTCTTTGATTACCTCCAGCAGAGAGAGGGAGATGTGTTGATGTTGCAGGAGTGTGCTTTAGCCTATCAAGAGAGGTATAAAAGCTTTGAAGATAGGTGGGATAAAGGGCCTTCTGTTTGGTCAGGGGACAATAACAACAGAGCCTCTGGCGTGGCCATTCTTTTCAAAGGATGGGCTTTCAAATTGAAAAGTATTCAGAGGGTCATAGATGGCAGGTTGCTGTGTGTGGATGTGGAATGGGGGACCGTTAACCTGCGGCTAATCAATGTGTATTGTCCTACTGATGTGGGAGGAAGGGTGGAGCTACTCAAGGCACTCTCTCCCCTATTGTTAAGTAGCACAGACGTGATAGTGGGAGGGGATTTTAATTGTATCTTAGAGCACACAGACAGGCAGTCTAGCTCTCCGATAAAATTGGATTCCAGCTCACTGGCCCTGCAAAACTTAGTTCAAGACTTTAAACTCTCAGACACATATAGATGTATATATCCCACAACAGCAGGATATACATGGTCAGGGAGGAATAGCAGCTCCAGAATTGACTATTGCTTTGTCTCAGAGAGAGTGAAAGTTGTTGGGGTCACTCTTCAGCCTGTCTTCTTCTCAGATCATCAGGCTTTAGGGTGTAGAGTGGAACTCCAGGGCGGGACTGTCTTTGGCCCAGGCCTCTGGAAACTCAACACAAAGCTGCTAGAGAACGAGGGGGTTGTATCCCGCTACAAGGAGAAACTATCACAGTGGCTGTCCTTGCAGTGTCTGTACGGGTCAGTAGGAGAGTGGTGGGAGGAGGTGAAGGTGAGGACAAAGGCCTTTTTCATGGCTGAGGGAAGGAAGGCTGCTGCCAGACGGAGAGGAGTGCTAGCCAGGAAACAGAGGCAGCTGCAGCGTCTCTACACGATGCTGCACAGTGGCTTCGATGTGCTCGAGGATATCACCCTTTTAAAAAAGGACATCCGGAGCATAGCCGAAGAAAGTAGTCGAGGAGTGCTGTTAAGAAGCAGAGTGCAGTTCTTGGAAGAAAATGAGAAGTGTACTCGCTTCTTTTTCAGGAAAGTGGTAGGCTCCAAGTCTGTCATGGAAAGTGTAGTTGATGAGGAGGGACGAGAGAGAACAGAGCCGAGTGCTATCCTCTCCTGCACCGAGGCCTTCTACTCAAGACTGTACAGCTCTACAGAGGTAAAGGATGAAGAAATTCATTTTTTTACCTCAAAGCTAGAAAACGTTTTGAGTGAAGAAGATAGGGAAGTACTTGAGAGGGATTTGACAGTAGAAGAGCTGAGACAGGCTATGGAGAGCTTACAGAAGGGGAAAACTCCGGGTGCTGACGGGCTCCCTAAAGAATTTTATTGCACCTTTTGGGATCTGCTTCAGGATCCGCTACTGCTCCTATTCGAGGAAAGCTATAAGACAGAATTGCTGCCTGACTCCTTAAGAGAAGGCACTATCTCTCTCTTGTTTAAGAAAGGAGCAAAGAATGACATAAAGAACTGGAGACCCCTCAGCCTCTTAGGCGTGGACACTAAGATCCTGCGCCTACAAAATGTAGTGGCCTCACTGGTAGGGAAAGAACAGACTTGTGGGATAGCAGGACGCCTGATGAGCGACAACCTGGCCTTGTTGAGGGATGTTTGTCTGTACTCAGAGGATCGCTCCCTCCCTCTGTGCATTTTAGGTGTAGACCTAGAAAAGGCCTTTGACCGCCTAAACCGGCAGTACTTAACATCGGTACTTGAGCACATGAATTTTGGCCCCATCATGAGAAAGTGGATTAACCTGCTGTACACAGGTAGCAACAGCAGAGTAATGGTTAATGGCAATAGATCACGCCCCTTTGAAGTCTGTTCAGAGGTGAGGCAGGCCTGCCCATTATCCCCCTTGTTATTCGTTTTGGCTATGGAGCCCTTAGCCTGTGCCTTGCGCCAGGATCAGGCCATTAATCGGATACCAGTGCCTGGAAGTGGGGGAGGAGAGGTAAAGACATCTCTATACATGGATGACGTCACCCTGCTCCTCTCTGACAATGCCTCAATTAGCAGAGCTCTGCAGTGCTGTGATCGTTTCTCTTTGGCTTCATCCGCAAAAATTAACAAATCTAAGAGTGAGATTTTTTATCAGAACTGGAGGGAGCCAAAAGAAGGACATGATCTCAGGCTGCAAGAGAAGAGAATTAAGGTCCTGGGGGTGTATTTTGGAGAAGAGATGGGAACAGTAAATTGGCAGAACAAATTGCCAATCTTAAACAAAAAACTGATGCAATGGAAGGACCGAGACCTCACCATGACAGGGAAGGTGCTGGTCATCAAAGCCGAGCTCTTGCCTGTCTTGAATTTTCTGGCTTCTACCTTCCCAATCCCACACCGTGTTGCAGCGGTGCTGAGGAGATTGATGTTTCAATTTCTATGGGGTGGGAAGCAGGAAAGACTCAGAAGGGAAATAATGTACAGGCCGCTACCCTCAGGGGGGAAGTCTGTCCCAGATATTGCTACGAAGCTGCTGTGCATTTTCCTGGCCTCTGTGCTGAGAGGCTTTGCAACAGCACCTGCAGCGCGTACCTGGACTTATTTTTCCAGGCTCTGGGTAGGTAGGGAGGAGTTCAGAGTGTGGGGTGTCAGACCCAAGCTGGACGTCCCACTCTCTGACACATGCCCTGCAATTTATGGGACAGTTAAAAGTTTTCTAAGATCTCACCCAATTGGCCATATTCCCCTCCGAGATGTCAGCGTCCAAAAACTGGAAGATTTCGTTGCACCCCAGAACAATAGGCAGACCCCTGTGGGCATTTTAACATCAGCCCAAACAAGGAAGGTGTGGAGACACACATCCTCTAAATTTCTGTGCAACATTAACAGAGATTTAGCCTGGAGTGTCTTCCACCAGTGCTTACCGGTACGAACTTTCTTGTACCGTAGGGGCCTCACCCCCAGCCCTCGCTGCGTTAGGGTGGGCTGCGGCGAGGAGGAGACTGTGACCCATCTCCTGTGGTCCTGTTTTTTTGCTAAGGCCTTCTGGGCACAGTTTGAAGATTGGTTGCAGGCTCTCTTGCCCCAATTTACCCTGACCGCTGCTTTCGTCATATACGGCATCTCTCCTGTCAAACTTCCTCCCGACGTGTTTGACAGGATCTGGGCTGTGGTGAACAGTGGGAAAGACGCCCTGTGGAGAGTGAGGAACATGGGGCTGTTCAAAGGCATCGAGGTCCCAGTCAAGGCAGCAGGTAGCCTGGCCCTGTTCATCACCCGAGAGAACTATTACCTCAGAGATCTGTGGAGAGAAGGGAGGGAGGAAGCAGAAAATCTGTGGGAAATAGAGAGCATAGGTCAATATCTCAAGAAACTGTGAAAAACATTATCATGTTTAAGTAAAGAATGTGATTTGCACCAGAAAAAAAGAAAATTGTTGCTATGTAACTGTTACCGTGTCAAAATGTAATGAGATGTGATCATATATACTGTTTTAAGTATGTATATTAATGTAAAGCTTTCTGATTTGTGATGTCCTGTATTTTTTTGTGAAAAGAAAATAAAGTTCTTAAAAATCGAAATCGAATCGGTTCACCCAGGGCGAGGCTCGGCCGTTGCACTCCGGCTGTGCTGACCCCTGCGAATTCCCCAAATGTGGGAATCTCGACTGCATAATTTCTGGTAGTGGGGGACTGCGTTCGTGCTCTCCCCTGATGTGCATGGTCCAAAATCAGATACGGGAGGGTTAGGACACCACGAACTGCGTGGCTGCGGAAGGATCCCGGTTCGAAAGGAGTCGACGCCGCTGCTGGTTCTCGGTGGCTTTTAGTTAGGGGTCCGGAGAAGCATCTCAAGCTAGTTCCACTACTCCTTCCGGACGTTCATTCCCTTTTCAAAGTCAGTCGTTTTGCTGTAGTCTGCGTTCTTTAGGCTGATTATCGAGGTTAGCCTTTATTTGGTCATGGGTGGCCTCGGTACTGTATGCTGAGTCTAAAGACAGTTTCACCCCTTTTTTTAATTGCTAGGTTCTGTAGGTTCTGTACCAGACATGTCAAACAGTGAATTGCTGTACCTCTATTGTACCCGTGCTCAATGAATGAAATCAGTAACAAATGAATATATGTCTAGTTATACGAAAAACAAGTGGTATATCGACTCATCTTCATTTGCAGATTTAGAGGCAGCTTCGATATTTTTTTTTTAATATGGGTCACACACATGCCACAGCAACAAAACATCTCTAGAGATGAGGCTATAGATCACCTTTCCATCCTGCAGGTTTTCCTCCCAAAGCCTACGGCACCAACGTATGCTATTGCAGACACCAACGTTGCCTAGATAGAAAACCGAAATAGCCGTGGGTTTGCTTGCTGGTCTGAAGGATCTCTCTTCGAATCTCTATCATTTGTCAATGGAAGTAAAAGGCACTGCAATCTCATACATTCAGAATCAAACCCGCAGCTGTTGTTCGACTTTATTTCTTGACTAATTACATCTGAGTGTCGCATGAGCAGTTACATAAACTTGTCTGGTATATTTGAACACAAATGCCGTTCTTCAATTAAAACTAACAGTACATTGTCAGGGACATTCAGTTCTATACAAACAAGAGACAGACAAGAGAATATTTCTACCGTTCATGTGGACTACGTGTTGACTTACTGATCGGAATAATTGAAAAGTTCAGGCTCATAGCCGATGCAGTGCGTGCTAATTAGAACAGCAACGCTGAGCTCTCAGCACCGTACTGAGGCCAGGTGTTTTTCTAAAGCTGTCAGGTGCAGTTCATTTACATGAAGGAAATCTCTTACTGGGTACGATTACAATGCAGTAAGTAGCACAGACTAATTAGGGAGTAGCCCGATGCGTTTAAAAACGACCCGAGCCAGGCAGGAGTCGAACCTGCAATCTCCTGATCCGTAGTCAGACGCGTTATCCATTGCGCCACTGGCCCCGGTGTGACACTGCAGGACTGTAACCCAGTGAGATCAGCACTGCAACTAGTAAAATATTATCCCCGGTCCATTCTTTTCCAAAAGTGAGAAACACCTGTTTTCTACATTTTGTCTGTTTTAAAACCATATCTCTTTAAACCAAACCAAGAGTCTGTCTTTTGCACTGATATTCTGATTCATTTCGATTTCAAAGAAAAAAAAAACATTATCTTCCAAAGCATCATAAAATTGTCCCTTCTTCCAGACTCTACTTCTCTCTTGTAGTAGTACAGCAGACCTTTCCAGGTGAGCAGGTCACAGAGTCCGAAATGAGCTTCCTCCATCAAGCAAAGTACCTGAACATGACTCTGTCTTCATAAAAGTGCCCCTGTAATAAAGAAATTAAATCCGAAATCAAGAGGGCAGTTGCCTACTGAAGTTCAAGAAGTCATCAATTTTAACCTAGCAACACATTAAAGGCTGCATCTATACAAGTACGATTCTAGAAATGCTCACCAGATTACGTTTTAAGAAGGAACTGCGCCTCAGGTTCCGCCGAGATCTTAACTCGGATGGCAGGATTCAGAGTCCGGAGTGCGGACTGATGGCGCACGGAGGGTCCACATACTGTGGATCCCTCAGTGATCTTCCGCGTGTTCAAACAGCCAGCGTGTGACTCCCCTGTCCCCGTGACCTCATTGCTCTGCTCTCGCCTCTGTGCAGCCGAGCCCGACTCATGGTAAAGTGGAAAAAAATATGCCCTCAACGTGAGATTGACTCTGGAGTGAGGATAGACGTTACCTTTTTATCGTTGAACAGGATGTATGTGATGTGGCGACTAGGTTCAATTTTGTATCCTCTTTAAAAGATTAAGGACTGGGGTGAGCGTGATTTACCACCCTTTCAGCTAAGAACCCGACGTGCGCACCGTTTAAGCTGCATAGACTCGGTCGTTTAACTCTTCTCCATTAGAAGGGTTAAGGTTAAAGAAAAAAACATTGCTGACTTCTTTTTTTTTTTTGCCAGCCACGAGTGCTGATTAGCAAGGTTTGTATTTCATGTTTTGCAAGTTGCATCCATTATAAGAAAAACAAGTTGTTCAAGACAGGAAATGAATGCTTGCATTTAATTAAGTCTAGCCGTAGGCGGTTGTCCATAATGACCAGTTCTGTTCGAGAAGACAGAACAAAAAAGGCACCGCTGGGATTCGGAGCCAGGGTCTCCTGTGTACTAGACAGGCACCTTAAGCAACTAAGCCACGGCGCCCCAGGAGAGCTGTCCTTTGACAGCCACTTGGACACACCACTCAGACACATCTGCATTCGGTGTGTGCTCCGCCTGCTCGCTGAGCAAGTTGCCACCTTTACATATAATAGCAACATCAACACCAAGAGAAAGGGTGACAAATGGCTTTTATCTGGAACTTTTCATGTCCAAGGAGCTCAATGTGCTTTCTGTGTACAACAGGGCCACTGAACTCCACACTGGCCACTGAACCACAGCAGTGGCTTGCTGGCTTGACATCTCCCAAGGAAAATGTTGAAATCGCATGTGGAACAGGAAAATGACCCTCGAGTACGGGGGAAAAAAAAGAAAAAGATCATCTGGAGCGCGCCAACCCATGTCCGGACAGCGCAGATCCCTCGACGAGGTGGCCGAGTGGTTAAGGCGATGGACTGCTAATCCATTGTGCTCTGCACGCATGGGTTCGAATCCCATTCTCGTCGCGCTCCATGTCTGACACGTGTGCCCGTTCGGCGTTGGCCCTCCTGTCGTTTGCTCCGGTTCTAGAGCCGTGCATTTTCTAGCGGTGGCTGAACATGGTATAGTAGGCTAACGTCGGTATCGAGCAGTAACAGTAACGGTATTTACGTGTCGCTGCTGCCAAGTGGCTCTGGGTTGAGACCGCGTTTTCACTTACTTGCAACGCAAACGGAGAAAGCGATTTTTGACAGTCTCTCGAGAGACCGCGCTAGGTGTTTAGGGATAGACTTTGTCAGTTCCCCCTGGGATGGTGGCCTCTCAAATAGTTTGTGATTCCTTATACAGTAGAAGCCTGCTTCGTGGCTTAAATCCAAGCTAAGGAAACGAGTTAGAGGTCTGATGCAGAACTGCGAATTCAATGAAGGGGAACACTACAGTACATTGCACTGTATGTGTGAGGAAAGCTGCCCCCTTCAGTCCCTTGTCGACCGAACAGAGGACTGTAAAGGATACCGCCAAGAAACTTAAGGATTTACCATATTAAACATTGGAAATCCAACCACTTGCATTTGTGACACTTGATTTTGGCTCCACCTAAGACACTCTTAAATCTTCAAACACTTTTCTCTTCTCACGCAACACTCTTGTCTGTCGGCACTATGTGGCAGCGTTGCATGACAACCCCTCTCACCACGGAAAGGAACCTAACAGCTTTGGTAAGAGGAGAAAAGGACCTGGCCCGTACGGGGCTCGAACCCGCGACCTTGGCGTTATTAGCACCACACTCTAACCAACTGAGCTAACCAGCCTCACGACAGTGCTCCTCTCTGTGCTGCAAAAAATCAAACTCAGGGAATTTCTTTTGTCCTCCTTTGAATAGAAAGCCGTGTAATTCAGTGTACGGGCTTTCTCGTGCAGTTTCATGGTTCTTGTAACCCAAATCCTACACTGGCCTGAAGTGCCCCCCCATTTCACAGCATTTTTCAGCTGATTTAAAATGTACCTAAAGGAGAAGCATTATTGAAGACCATCAATTACCAAGAGCTTTTGTCAAAGGTTTTGGTGGTCATTTTGAATGACCACAGAACGCTGTGACCTCGGTTTTACATCTCATCCAAAAGACAGCGCCCTTTTACAACACAGCAACTCCGTCACTATACTGGGGCATTGGGACCCGCACAGACCTCAGGGTGAGCGCCCCCCCGCCGGCACCATTAACACCGCTTCCAGCTGGAAGCTTTGTTTTTCCCTGTAGCTCACCCTTATTCGGGTACTGACCTGGCTCACACCTGCTTAGCTTCAGTGGGTTTTCAGTTGCGAGTTGCAAGGGGATGCAAGTGATGGAGCCGCTCGCTGCAAAAGCCACTGCATTGGCCGGGAATCGAACCCGAGCCTCCCGCATGGCAGGCGAGAATGCTACCACTGAACCACCAATGCTCAGTGCCTGGGCCTTCAAAAAAGACGCTTTTTTGGTGCTCTGTGCAAAGTGCATCGACATCTGCTTCCAGCTGCAAAATGCCATTCGCGGATGCTGAAGAACTTATTTCCAAGGCAGCGGGTACAAGCGATTGGGCGTTTTAAAACCACCAGGAACAGCAAAGAGGCGCACTTCTTTGCTTGCGCCGAAACACACCGACTGGAGGCAGATAACGTAGTCGGCAGGATTCGAACCTGCGCGGGGAGACCCCAATGGATTTCTAGGCCATCGCCTTAACCACTCGGCCACGACTACAGCAAGCCCCACAGCCGCTGCGTTCTTGCTACAATCTTACCTGGATCGCGAGACGCCGGCGGAAGCCTATTTCAAAGTCGTTTTCCGTTTCAAAAAAACATTTCCAAAATACAAGCCTTGCAGACAGACACGCCTCAGAGGACTTAAGGGTGGCTTCATGTCGGAATGATAAAGTCTCCCCGTCCGGACATGAAAATGCCACTTTGTTACAGACAAAAAAAGAATCAACAACAGAGAAATGCCCACAAGCATTTGAAAAGCCGCACCACGTCGCACTTGAAATAGCTCTTACATTAGTGGAAAACACAAACGACCAACTCGGAATGACTTGCTTTGGACGCTTTTCAAAGCGTTCTTTGTGCACGACGACTGCGCCGCCTAGCAGATACAAATGGGTTGTACAACTTTGAAGTAGCAAATGGAAGAGGGCTAAGCCTCCTCTCTTTTAGCCCAGGTTCGATCTGTCTCCCAGAATCACCAGGGCGCACGCACACACACACACCTGTGCCGTTGAAGTGCTCTGCTTCATTTCTAAGGGCAACTCAACATTCACTCCTACCCCGAGTGCAGAAAAGACAGCGTCTGCAGCAGCAGCAGCTCAGGTCTCTGCACAGGAGCTAAGCTGCCCCCATCTCCTCTGCTCTGCTCTGCGGCTCCTGCGGAGCGGAGTCCTGCCTGGAGCCGTGTTTGCAGGCGGCAGCTCCCCGCACCCTGTCTGTGCGTCGTGTCCAAGAGCTCCTGGGAGGAAGAGAGAGCCCTCCCACTCGGGGGCTTTTCCACGGTCTGTGTGAGGAGGGGCGGGTGTGTCCAGCAGCTTATCGAGCGGAAGCCTGGGGCGGCGGAGAGCTGTGATCGTGCAGACCTTGAGGTGTCACCTCTTTGTCTGCTTTCCCGCCCCCCCTCCGCCCAAGCTCTGCTCCAAAGTAGCCCGGCAACCCCTCACACCTGCACGTGTCACAACCTAAGGTGTGGTCATGAGACACCCATGGGGTGTTGTTCTGTTCTTGCTAATTGTTTCCTGCCCGTCGCAGGCAGGAGTCCATGCGAGGAAGATGCGCTGGACAGAGCTCAGAGGGCGCAGCTGGGTGGCTTTCCTTCTGAGTGACGTTCCTGCAACACTCTCCCGCTCCTCTTGGTGCGCTCATGCCGCAACACAGGAAGGCTGGAGCAGGTGGCTGTGCGCTCTGTCCACCGCCGAAATAGCTCAGTTGGGAGAGCGTTAGACTGAAGATCTAAAGATCCAGGGTTTCGGTATTTTGTTTCATCGCGCCCTTTGTTCCTCTCTCCAGCGCCCCCTGCCTAAAGTGACGCTTCCCTTTCTCAGCCGGAAACGCAAGCGAGACACCAGCAACAGTCCCTGCAGGTGTCCGTAGTGTAGCGGCTATCACGTTCGCCTAACACGCGAAAGGTCCCCGGTTCGAGACCGGGCGGAAACAGCCTCGTTCTGCATGCTCCTGTACTTCACAGAGGTATTGAGCGACCGGTCATTTGTTCCCAATGTATTTCCGGTGCCTTCATGCAGTCTTGTACCAAACGCACGTTCCGTCTGTACACGGAGCCGATCATTTGCAATTGGGTTGTGCCGACAGACCAGGACGAGCCTTGTCGGCTCAAAAGCAGCGCAGGACCTGCAAGAACAGCAGAAAGATTAGCATCCAGCGGGGGCTTCTTAGTGAGCCCAAGATCTCATCAAGAATCGGCTCCACCAACAGGGCTGGGCGCATTGTTCCATTCTCCGACCACTCTCGGTGTAAACAAGTCCCTCCTGGTCTCTGCTTGAATTGCACTTTCCTACGTTTGCTTTGGTGTAACTGGCTTCCCCTGCATGGGCGAATGTGAAGAAGATCCTTAGTAAGTAATTGAAGAAACCCGAGAAGAGGTCAGAGTGGCCTCTGTCGTTCATCAACGATCCAGTCAGGCAGTACTCCTCTGTAAAGCGCCGTTCGTTCACATCGATTGGCTTTTTTTTGCCTTCATTCGTGCAAGTAGTAAAAGCAGACGCCCCTATTCTGCCGTGACCCGGATTCGAACTGGGGTTGTTGCGGCCACAACGCAAAGTACTGACCACTATACGATCACGGCGAGTTACCGATACACACGTGGCAGGGCGGAAAAGGCTGTGCTCTCTTCGTGTGACATAATTCGGAAAAGTCCTGACGTTGCATTTCAACTGAGCCCCAGTATACATCGACCCTTCGACACTCTGAGTGACAACTCTCTTGCGTGTTTTCTAATATTTCTGTGGTTTGCTTGCATGATGCCCGGAACAGCAGGGTTGCGTGCTCCCATATGGTCTAGCGGTTAGGATTCCTGGCTTTCACCCAGGCGGCCCGGGTTCGACTCCCGGTATGAGAACGTGTTAATTTTGCCTCCTGCTTTCCAAAAGATCAGCACCGTGTACGAAGGAGCCGCATTAAAACTACTCGAACGTGCAAAACGTGCGAGAAGAGGGGGCGCTTGTTTCCAGCCGAAACTTCTCGCGTGTGAGACGAGCTGACCATCGCTGCAGGAGGTGGGAGGGTTACTCTGGTAGACAGGGCTGACCTTTGGCAATAGGATTTATACTCTCCAAGATGATATTTGCACTTTCTGGAGAGGCGATTTTCTCCACTTCAGTAGCCCGATTTCGTCGATTGCGTGGAGAGGGCTGTAGAATGTGGCGCCGCCTTTCCTGCTCCGTCCATGACAGGCGTGCTGGACTCTGGAGAGAGAGCACGGTCCATCAGCGCACACCAATAAAGGCACTGGAAGCCGCTGAATCGCATTGGCGAAGCTCAGCACTGGGCCGCTGGGCACATCTGACCACTGTTTCCGTAGTGTAGTGGTTATCACGTTCGCCTCACACGCGAAAGGTCCCCGGGTGGAAACGGACTTCAGACTTCTTTTGTCGCCACGCACAAAAGGGGATTGGGGATTCGCCTAGCGCTGTTATCGAACAGACCCACTCACCTCTTAGTGTGGCGGGATCTGCACAGTGCATGTCGCAGCGCATCCTGCTTTCACTTCAATGCGCGTCCTGATGTACCCCTGTCTCCCGCGTGACAGGTGGGGACAGGTGACAGGTCCTATACTAATGAGGAAGACATCGCTCTCTCCGACCCCCCGGCATCGTGTCCCGACCCACCGTGCTGGAAGCCGACGCGTGCTGTGATTCCTTTACGGAGCAGAAATGACAACCGAGGAGCCGAGAGATCATTTCAGCATTTCGCGTCTGAACGGAAAACACAAACAACCAACTCAGAATGACTTGCCTTTGACGCTTTTCAAAGCGTTCTTTGTGCACGACGACTGCGCCGCCTAGCAGATACAAATGGGTTGTACAACTTTGAACTAGTAAATGGAAGAGGGCTAAGCCTCCTCTCTTTTAGCCCAGGTTCGATCTGTCTCCCAGAATCACCAGGGCGCACACACACACACCCGTGCCGTTGAAGTGCTCTGCTTCATTTCTAAGGGCAACTCAACATTCACTCCTACCCCGAGTGCAGAAAAGACAGCGTCCGCAGCAACAGCAGCTCAGGTCTCTGCACAGGAGCTAAGCTGCCCCCATCTCCTCTGCTCTGCGGCTCCTGCAGAGCGGAGTCCTGCCTGGAGCTGTGTTTGCAGGCGGCGGCTCCCCACGCTCTGTCTGTGCGTCGTGAAATTAATTAATAACGTTAATAAATTTATAAAGTTAATTTATAAAGTTAATAAAGTTATAAATTAGAAATTAATAACGATATAATTATATTCATGTACCGCAACACAAGAATAGTACACGCTGTACATTGTCTGTCGATAATGTTTCTGTAGTGCTTTAGTGGGTTAGGTTCCTGACTTCCATGTCACACGGTCTATGATTGAATCCCATGGAACTATGACTTTATTTTTTAACAAACATTTCTTTGAAAAAATGAAACGTTTCCCTTGGTCAGAGATTAAATAAAACCTCACTTTTTTAGGTTTTACTGTGCAGAGTGAGGTTTTACCTCACTTTTTTTGAGCAGAAGGTTTACTGTGACCTGAGAAGGGCCGGCATCCAATCACGGTGGTAAATACACACAAGCTCTCACTCATCTGAGCTACACGGCTACCAAGATGATCTCGGGTGCGCCGAGCTGGTACGGAACATATTGAACTGATCGACGGCGAATTGTCTCTCAGACAGGCTTTTCACCTCTAAGCTCCCTGACTGACAGTGATCAGCTAGGTAGTGAAACAGTCAGCTGCTTCTAAGCCTTAAACAGCTGCATCTCGGTGCTTCCACGGAGAGATGATTTGAAAGCCGAACATCACCCATTGGGAACACCTTACTATCACTAGTTTAAGAGACTCTTAAGGTCTTGCAGAGGTGCCTGTCTAATAGCATGCGCTTTGCAAGCTATAGGTGTTTAGGCTGAGGCAGAATGCCTAACAAAATGTTTTTCTAAAGGTGTGTCCAAGTGGCTGCAAAAGGACAACACTCCCGGGGCACTGTGGCTTAGTTGGTTAAAGCGCCTGTCTAGTAAACAGGAGATCCTGGGTTCGAATCCCAGCGGTGCCTTCTTTGTTCTGTCTTCTTGAACAGTACTGGTCATTATGGACAACCGCCTACGGCTAGACTTAATTAAATGCAAGTATTCATTTCCTGTCTTTAACGCGACTTGTTTTTCTTAAAATGGATGCAACTTGCAAAACATGAAATACAAACCTTGCTAATCAGCGCTAGCGGCTGGCAAAAAAAAAAGAAGTCAGCAATGTTTTTTTCTTTAACCTTAACCCTACTAATGGAGAAGAGTTAAACGACCGAGTCTATGCAGCTTAAACGGTGCGCACGTCGGGTTCTTAGCTGGTAAATCACGCTCACCCCAGTCCTTAATCTTTTAAAGAGGATACAAAATTGAACCTAGTCGCCACATCACATACATCCTGTTCAATGATAAAAAGGTAACATCTATCCTCGCTCCAGACTAAATCTCACGTTGAGGGCATATTTTTTTTCACTTTACCGTGAGTCGGGCTCGGCTGCACAGAGGAGAGAGCAGAGCAATGAGGTCACGGGGACAGGGGAGTCACACGCTGGTGGTTTGAATACGCGGAAGATCACTGAGGGATCCACAGTATATGGACCCTCCGTGCGCCATCAGTCCGCACTCCGGACTCTGAATCCTGCCATCCGAGTTAAGATCTCGGCGGAACCTGAGGCACAGTTCCTTCTTAAAACGTAATCTGGTGAGCATTTCTAGAATCGTACTTGTATAGATGCAGCCTTTAATGTGTTGCTAGGTTAAAATTGATGACTTCTTGTATTTCAGTAGGCAACTGCCCTCTTGATTTCGGATTTAATTTCTTTATTACAGGGGCGCTTTTATGATGACAGAGTCATGTTCAGGTACTTTGCTTGATTGAGGAAGCTCATTTCGGACTCTGTGATCTGCTCACCTGGAAAGGTCTGCTGTACTACTACAAGAGAGAAGTAGAGTCTGGAAGAAGGGACAATTTTATGATGCTTTGGAAGGTAATGTTTTTTTTTTCTTTGAAATCGAAATGAATCAGAATAGCAGTGCAAAAGACAAACTCTTTGGTTTGGTTTAAAGAGATATGGTTTTAAAACAGACAACATGTAGAAAACAGGTGTTTCTCACTTTTGGAAAAGAATGGACCGGGGGTAATATTTTACTAGTTGCAGGGCTGAGCTCACTGGGTTACAGTCCTGCAGTGTTACACCAGGTCCAGTGGCGCAATGGATAAGGCGTCTGATTACGAATCAGGAGATTGTAGGTTTGACTCTTACCTGGCTCGGGTCATTTTTAAACACATCGGGCTGCTCCCTAAGTAGTCTGTGCTACTTACTGCATTGTAATCGTACCCAGTAAGAGATTTCCTTCATGTAAATGAACTGCACCTGACAGCTTTAGAAAAACACCTGGGCTCAGTACGGTGCTGAGAGCTCAGCGTTGCTGTTCTAATTAGCACGCACTGCATCGGCTATGAGCCCGAACCTTTCAATTATTCCGATCAGTAAGTCAACACGTAGTCCACATGAACGGTAGAAATATTCTCTTGTCTGTCTCTTGTTTGTATAGAACTGAATGTCCCTGACAATGTACTGTTAGTTTTAATTGAAGAACGGCATTTGTGTTCAAATATACCAGACAAGTTTATGTAACTGCTCATGCGACACTCAGTTGTAATTAGTCAAGAAATAAAGTCGAACAACAGCTGCGGGTTTGATTCTGAACGTATCAGATTGCAGCGCCTTTTACTTCCATTGACAAATGATAGAGATTCGAAGAGAGATCCTTCAGACCAGCAAGCAAACCCACGGCTATTTCGGTTTTCTATCTAGGCAACGTTGGTGTTTGCAATAGCATACATGAAAGCGTGATGCAATTTCTGTGGCTACATTTGTTGCACGTCATGCACAGTAAGAGTGTTTCTAACACCAAATAAAAAGTCAACAATTAGCGATCACGCCTTCTCCTCAGTTAACCCACTGAAACCCTTGCTGTTAACAGTTCTTTACTGCGTGCTTTACCAGCACCTACATATCGTGTCGGTTCTTTCAGCTTTATTCATTAGGTTTTCAAAGGCATAAGCAGAGCACCAGAGGTGCGAAGGCAAAGTGTGTGGTTATCTGAAGAATTGATGTCCATGGCAGCAGGTCCAAGCGATTTCGCGTTGTTATAGTACCAGGAAAGGAGAAGCGGCACTTCGCCTCTGCCGCGCAGGCACAAGGCGACATGCGGCAGACGCCGGAGTCGGCAGGTTTCGAACCTGCGCGGGGAGTCCCCAACGCATTTCGATCCCATCGCCTTAAACACTCGAGCACGACAAATGCGAGCTCGCCGCCGCCGCATTCCTCCTATAATCAAACACGGACTGCGAGGTGGCTGCGGATACCTTTTTAAAGTTGCTCTCCGTTAAAAAAAAATACCTTTCACAAGATACGTGCCGGCAGACAGACACACCTCAGAGGGTTTAAGGCTGGCTTCACGTTCAAATGATAAAGTCCCCCCGTCCGGATGTCAAAATGCAACTTTGGCAGACAGAACAAACATCAACAAACCACAAATGTGGACAAGGATTTTACAAGCTGCACCACACTGCACTTTCAAAAGCATTTACGTTCGTGTTAGACGCAGGACTTGCCTTTGATTTGCGCGCTTACGAACGTCATGGAAAACGAAACAAAACTAAAGCCCTCAGCTCCTGCACGTGATTATAATGCCGTTACGTGTCGAAGCAGTAATTTACGTCATCCTACCACTGCAACACGGGGAATAGAGAGAAATGAGCACACGCTACGAATCGTCTCAATCACTCCCTAGAGTCGTAAGGCGCATTGAAGGGTGCACCCCCATCATTAATCGTTGCGCCTCTGTGAAAGGAAAGCTCTTGGGCAGTCTTTGAAACAGCTCGGATGAAACACTTGATTGCTTCCATGTGCATCTGGAGCCCACCCAGTGGGCAAAAGACGTATAATATACGTCTATTAAACGCATACCTTATACGTCTAAATGTGGTCTACAATTCGTCTAGAATGAAATTCTAATATACGTCTAAAGTTATACGTCAATTATACGTCTATGTTTAGACGTTCATTATACATAAATGGTTGGAGTTCTATTATACGGATAAATTTAGAGGACTATTATACATATATGGTTGGAGTTCCGGATAACTTTAGAGGTCTATTATACGGATAACTTTAGAGGACTATTATACGTATATGGTTAGAGGTCTATTATACGTATAACTTTAGAGGTCTATTATACGTATATGGTTAGAGGTCTATTATACGTATAACTTCAGAGGTCTATTATACGTATATGGGTAGAGGTCTATTATACATCAAAGATAGATTTTATAGGTGTAGAAACAAGTAAACCAAGCCAATGATTAGATTTAGAAATGTATTCTGAAAATACACATTCACACCTGAAACATATGTATTTCAAATTATACATTGTATACAATCAATCAACAATCAACATATGGGCAATAATCATAAAAAAACACAACTAGTCTTAAACTTCAGCTACAAATTCTGGTAACATGGCAATATACAGTATAGTAATGACAAACACAAAACTAATTACATTAACACACTAACTCAAAACCACATTTTGATTCAAATATACATTTTAAAATGTACAACTTCTATATTTCCAAGAAAAAAAAATATTACAATGGAAGTTAAGATGATTTTTTTCCACTATTTGCAAACCCTGTCTAATTGTCCTAACAGTTAGAACCAAAAACCTATTATTTTCAGTGTCCAGATCTCCTGGCCCCCTGTCTTTCATATGCATTCTTCAAGTAACACATTGCATGCTCCTTTATTTCTTTTTCTGTTGATGTAGGGTGGGACTTCAGCACCGCAGCTAGGAGAAAATGATATAATATTACTTCCCAAATAAATGATGATTAATATCTTCTTTAGTATAATCTAAAAAGTGAACGGTTTACTAAGCTCAAAACTGAAATAAATGTATGAAATTTGGCTTGCATCATAGCAGTTGAGCAATAAAGTCTGTCCTAATTAAAGAGTACCCAAAGTTTGAAAGTACAACATAGAATAAGAATAGAGAAACGGCAAAACGATTTTGTGTCATCTTCCCCATTCACACTATTTTATGTGCCATTTTTTGCTTATTCACGTACTATTTTAATCAAAATAATATTAAGAAAGATCTGTATGTATTCAGATAGTATTATTATTGTTCATACTTACTCGTCAAAAGAGGATTGCTGAGATATTTGCGGATATACTTCTACGTTTGAAAAATGTGTCCAAAATTGTGACCAACGAATACTAGCAATGCATTGTGGTATATAACCGGAAAATATGCTGGGTTCGATATTTTCTCAACGTATGCGTTTATTAATGTTGTCGATATTATGGTTGAAATATAACATTGATAATACATCGCGGCTATGTGCCCCCTGCTATGAGCTGATGTGCAATTTTAACGCATGTAGTTAGTAAGGATCGGTCACTGTTGTATGGTATTATATATAATGACATTATGGAATAGGATGGGGACAGGCCTGGCATCACGGGGGGAGGGGGGAATGTTGCCCCTTCAGTTTTGGGCAAAAAGATTTACCTAACTTAATTTGCGCCCTAAAAAAATAGTTGTACTTTGTCAATGGTCAGACAACACTAAATGACAGGAACAGTCACTCAGTCTGTTTGATGGGCAGGAGGGCTATCCGTCCAGGAACTGCACATATCAGTGTCGTTATTGAGTGTCAACATTACGATCCTGTTTGCTCAGGTGGACCGATTCCTTGCAGTAGTTTATCATTATACTTAAAATCGTTATATAACTAGGACTAGTTATAGCAGTCTGTGCTTTCTGTTGGTTTTACAACATTTTTTCTTAACGATTCAGAACGTCCATGTAGCTGCAAAAATGAACGCTTATGGTACTTTTCGCTCCAGGCAATACTCTCCAGTGAGAGTGACGAAAAATGTGAAACTGAACTTCATCGCAAATACCAGATTGCTAGTCGATATCTTCTATCATAAAGCACTAATTAATGGCATAGCTGCGAGATTTCATTTGGGTAGCTGCACCGTACAGCTCCGTTTCAACCGAAATATCACCCCCGCTCAGAATTTCAGACGCCCCCCTACAGATTTTTCCCCGGGCACCGCGCACTGATGGGGGACGGGGTTTCCAGGAAATGGTATCAACTTTTCTCAAGAAAATAAAAATAGAAACTCTATAGGCACTCAAACATTTTACTGTTTTTTTTTCAGGCAGGTGGCAAGACCCCTCCGCAAAACCCTTGTATGCCAAGCTGTGGGCATTGATTCGTCGAATATACGTATATTCACGGCGAAAATACGGCTATACGTATATATACGTCGCCTCGACGTATAATCAACGTCGAATTGCAACCGTAAAATCGACGACATTAATAAATGCATATATAACGTCGAAAACACATCTAACACTAGGAGTATACGGCACTCTGCACAGTGTACGAAGTAAATTATTTTCGCAGTAATTAATTTACACGTGTATAATAAATATAGTAAATATAATTAATTACTGCGAAAATAATTTACTTCGTACACTGTGCAGAGTGCTGTATACTCCTAGTGTTAGATGTGTTTTCGACGTTATATATGCGTTTATTAATGTTTATTTCACAGTGTCGTGCACCTTTTCATTGCTCTCGCTTTCAGAGCCTCCGCACGGCACACGACTCGACATCAGGAAGCACATTGAAGTGAAAGCAGGGAGCGCTGCGACATGCACTGTGCAGATCCCGCCACACTAAGAGGTATATAAGCGTCAAAGGCAAGTCATTCCGAGTTGGTCGTTTGTGTTTTCCGTTCAGACGCGAAATGCTGAAATGATCTCTCGGCTCCTCGGTTGTCATTTCTGCTCCGTAAAGGAATCACAGCACGCGTCGCCTTCCAGCACGCTGGGTCGGGACACGATGCCGGGGGTCGGAGCGTGTGATGTCTTCCTCGTTAGTATAGTGGCAAGTATCCCCGCCTGTCACGCAGGAGACCGGGGTTCGATTCCCCGACGGGGAGTAGCTTTTCTTTTACCTCCTTAGAGAAAGGACTGCCTTTCACTTCTCTGTTTTCTAACACAGCGTCGTGCACCTTTTCATTGCTCTCGCTTTCAGAGCCTCCGCACGGCACAAGACTCGACATCAGGAAACACATTGAAGTGAAAGCAGGGAGCGCTGCGACATGCACTGTGCAGATCCCGCCACACTAAGAGGTGAGTGGGTCTGTTCGATGCACAAAGAACGCTTTGATAAGCGTCAAAGGCAAATCATTCCGAGTTGGTCGTTTGTGTTTTCCGTTCAGACGCGAAATGCTGAAATGATCTCTCGGCTCCTCGGTTGTCATTTCTGCTCCGTAAAGGAATCACAGCACGAGTCGGCTTCCAGCACGGTGGGTCGGGACACGATGCCGGGGGTCGGAGAGAGTGATGTCTTCCTCGTTAGTATAGGACCTGTCACGTGGACCTGTCACCTGTCCCCACCTGTCACGCGGGAGACCGGGGTACATCAGGACGCGCATTGAAGTGAAAGCAGGATGCGCTGCGACATGCACTGTGCAGATCCCGCCACACTAAGAGGTGAGTGGGTCTGTTCGATCACAGCGCTAGGTGAATCCCCAATCCCCTTTTGTGCGTGGCGACAGAAGAAGTCTGGTCTGTTTCCGCCCGGTTTCGATCCGGGGACCTTTCGCGTGTGAGGCGAACGTGATAACCACTACACTACGGAAACTGTGGTCAGATGTGCCCAGCGGCCCAGCGCTGAGCTTCGCCAATGCGATTCAGCTGCTTCCAGTGCCTTTATTGGGGTGCGCTGATGGACCGTGCTCTCTCTCCAGAGACCAGCACGCCTGTCATGGACGGAGCAGGAAAGACGGCGCCACATTCTACAGCCCTCTCCACGCAATCGACGAAATCGGGCTACTGAAGTGGAGAAAATCGCCTCTCCAGAAAGTGCAAATATCATCTTGGAGAGTATAAATCCTATTGCCGAAGGTCAGCCCTGTCTACCAGAGTGACCCTCCCACCTCCTGCAGCGATGGTCAGCTCGTCTCACACGCGAGAAGTTTCGGCTGGAAACAAGCGCCCCCTCTTCTCGCACGTTTTGCACGTTGAGTAGTTTTAATGTGGCTCCTTCGTACACAGTGCTGATCTTTTGGAAAGCAGGAGGCAAAATTGACACGTTCCCATACCGGGAGTCGAACCCGGGCCGCCTGGGTGAAAACCAGGAATCCTAACCGCTAGACCATATGGGAGTGCACAACCCTGCTGTTCCGGGCATCATGCAAGCAAACTACATAAATATGAGAAAACACGCAAGAGAGTTGTCACTCAGAGTGCCGAAGGGTCGATGTATACTGGGGCTCAGTTGAAATGCAACGTCAGGACTTTCCCGAATCATGTCACACGAAGAGAGCACAGCCTTTTCCGCCCTGCCACGTGTGTATCGGTAACTCGCCGTGATCGTATAGTGGTCAGTACTTTGCGTTGTGGCCACAACAACCCTGGTTCAAATCCGGGTCACGGCAGAATAGGGGCGTCTGCTTTTACTACTTGCATGAATGAAGGCAAAAAAAAGCCAATCGATGTGAACGAACAGCGCTTTACAGAGGAGTACTGCCTGACTGGATCGTTGATGAACGACAGAGGCCACTCCGACCTCTTCTCGGGTTTCTTCAATGACTTACTAAGGATCTTCTTCACATTCGCCCATGCATGGGAAGCCAGTTACACCAAAGCAAACGCAGGAAAGTGCATTTCATGCAGAGACCAGGAGGGACCTGTTTACACCAAGAGTGGTCGGAGTATGGAACAATGCGCCAAGCCCTGTTTCTGGAGTCGATTCTTGATTAGATCTTGGGCTCACTAAGAGGCCCCCGCTGGGTACTAATCTTTCTGTTGTTCTCGCAGGTGTTGCGCTGCTTTTGAGCCGACAGAGCTCGTCTTGGTCTGTAGGGATAGCCCAATTGCAAATGATCGGCTCCAGGTACAGAAAAAACGTGCGTTTGGTACAAGAGTGCATGAAGGCACCGGAAATACATTGGGAACAAATGACTGGTGGTTCAAGACCTCTGTGAAGTGCAGGAGCGTGCAAGAAGAGGCTGTTTGCACCCAGTCTCGAACCGGGGACCTTTCGCGTGTTAGGCGAACGTGATAGCCGCTACACTACGGAAACCTGTAGGGACTGCTGCTGGTGTCTCGCTTGCGTTTCGGGCTGAGAAAGGGACGCGTCACTTTAGGCAGAGGGCGCTGGAGATAGGAACAAAGGGCGCGATGAAACAAAATGCCGAAACCCGGGATCGAGCCAGGGACCTTTAGAACATACTCTCACGAATCGTTAGAATACGTGCGTTTGATCATCAATTGCGTAACAACCACATTCGTTCGACTTGAGCCATCAAGCTCATAGTTTTCAAATCTTGAAAGCTGTCATTGAGCACATCATAGTCTGCAGTACGCCACGTAACTTGCGTACTTCAACAGAAAGAAGAGCAGACAGCTCCATAAATATGCGAGGCGCAGAGAGTGCAAGGCGAGCCGCACACGTTTCGGTGACTGAGAGAGGGCAGTTTTTGCTTCTGCATTTCCCAAGTAAGGACGCATGACAACAAGCGATCGCGGTGCTCATTTACGACATAGTGGTGATGAGTTTTCAGTACGTGTTCTTTTGAACGAGCAATGAGGTTGCTGCCTTGGACAGCTGACTGCACGCTCTCATTGTGCCACGTGATGAGTATTCACCAGGCTCGTTCAGTCATTAGTCACATTCCATCGTTTGCCATAAGCAGATGCTGCAAGGTGATGTGGATATCAGTTCCCAGTCTTGTGGACGAGGACAAAAAGAACACACAAGGGCTCATTCGCAAGTTGAACCCAGGACCTCCCACACCCTAAGTGAGAATCATACCCCTAAACCAATGAGCCACGGCAGCACTTTCCATTTTATTCTGTCAGCGAGCTTGAGGACGGGGGAGAGGCGTCATTCGCTCGTCCAGTCAGACCTTCATCAATAAGTCAAGAAAGCCGCAATTACACGACTGCCTTGCAGACGAAGGGCAGTGAACTGCACCCGGTAAGAGGGGAACAAGCGGCACTAGGCGACACCGAGGCATGAGCCCCAGCGAGGGGGGTTAGCTTGCATGGTACAGCGCTCGCTTTGCATGCGAGAGGTAGCGGGATCATTTCCCACGTCCTCCAGGTGTGTGCTTAGAGCTTGATGTGCCGAAAGGTGTCCTTTAGCCTGTGGTCACGCCTTGCATGGAGAGCGTCATGCAGCTGTCAATCATTTCGCAGCCACGCCCCCTCTTCATCTTCTCTCTGCCTTAAGCGTCTCCGCCACTCTCTCTTGACATTTCATGTCAGCATGTCAGAAGTCCGAGTGACGTTTTTAATGGCTGAGTGAGGGCACGATGCTGAAGCAGAGAGGCCACTTCAGCCAGAGAGACTTGTGCTAGGTGAGATCTGAAAAACAGACTCGCAACAGAAACAGACCAAAAAAGTATCGGTGAGATCAAAAGGCAAATGCAACATCCAGCAGAGGGCGTCTAAAGATTAGGGAACGGGCGACTGAAATCCATGAGGCAAACTTTCCGGCTGTGTACTGCAGCTGGCCTCGTTGGCGTAGTTGGTAGCGCGTCAGTCTCATCATCTGAAGGTCCTGAGTTTGATCCTCACACGGGGCAGGGCTGCTTCCTCTCTTGCTCTTTTCAAACACTTGCGGCAACTGTTCGCTCATAACCACGTCTGGAATGCGTGACCTTTACACGGGGGAGAAGCAACGCCGCATCCCTTTTCTAAAGAACATTCACATTCAGAAATAAGTCAAGAAATTTGCCATTACTTTCGCTCGCGCTGCTGTCAGCCTGCCCATGTTGCCAAAGAAAGATTCACTCGGCGTCAACATGACAGAACAGCGATCACTTGAAAACACTATTCCACACTCCGTAAGCAAGAACTTCAGTGTTTGCAGTCACCCGATATGCCGATAGTCAAAGGAGCACAAAACACGAAGCGTCAAAAGACAAGATGAGTTGATGGAAAGAGCGTTGAATTGATGAGCACAAAAGTTCAGCTCGTACAATAGGCAACGAAGGTCCCGGCGTCATCATCGCACTTGAAAGGACTGCCTTGCAGACTAAGGGCAGTGGGAGGTTGCTGTTTTGAGATGGAGGCATTGGGATGGTGGGCCGAGATCTATTCTTCTTAAGGAATTCTTCATCGTGAAAGATCGGTCCACAGGTCATCCAAAGAACTTACAAATTTTTTGGACTCAGGGAATCACGTGCTTCCGGAAGGGAGTGAAGTGCTCAAACACATGACATGCCCCCTTGATCTCACATGCACAATTCTGCTGCAACATGCACAGCTACCGTCCACACCAGGCAGTGGGGCTTCAGCAGAATTTGCTACGCCACCTGCAATTACATATCCAGCTGCACACATATACATGGCCCCTCTGTCCTTTTCAGGATCTCAAAAAAAAGCATAGCGTGGTTTTCCTGCAACCTGATTGACCGCATCTCCCTCAGAATGTGCCCCGTTGCATTCATTGCTGAAGCAGGACGGAGGCTAACGGGCATGCCAGAACAGTTAGGCTCAGCGATCTCTCCAAAATATTGTGGTTGTAGTGGAAGAAATATGGTTTAAATTGTACCTTGGTATTTCAAACTCTCTCTAGAATGTTATCCATTTCTATTTTATTTTGACAGGAACTGGCTAATGACACTAGATGAAAAGAGAAGAAAGAAAACACAACGTTTCGGCCGTGGAGCCTTCTTCAGGTGTGAGGGCTCCACGGCTGAAATGTTGTGTTTTCTTTCTTCTCTTTTAAGCATGGAATAGACCTATTACTTGTTCCTTTGCAGCCTACGCATGCTGACACAGCTCCCCACCTGAACTGCTAATGATGCCTGGTAGTTTGTGGTACTTGGGTATTGTCTTATGTTTGCTCAAACTGCATATGTGTGATTGCATATTTTTGGGTATTTTCATATGTCAATATTTAATTCACTGACATTCCTGTATGCTTGGAAGAAAGGTAGATTGGATTTGGCACAGGACGCCTGCCCATATTTGTTGATCATTGTTGGGCTGGAAAAACAATGATAAAAAGTGTATGAAAAAAGCTCTCTCCAATATTTCCCTTCTCTTCGCCATGGTTACACTGCCCGTTCTTTCCGTCTTTGGTCCTTCTACAAAGATTCCAGGGCTCTTTTTCCACCATAATATCAGAATATTTTTTTCTCTTTTAAAGGCTGTAGGTGGGGTGTGATGGACTGTACCACTATCATAGAAGATTTTTTCAGGACACATCGCAGTTCCATAGTAGAATTTATCAATAGTAGAATTCCATAGGACATTATTTACCAACATATTACCCAGTGTGAGACTCTGCCAGTAAACCTCAGAGCATTGAGTTCTCCACTGATAAAGATGGCTGTCTGAAGTCATGAAATCCACTGCTGGGATGCCTGAGAGACAGTAATTGAATCTTGGCTGGAATTAGGCTTTCTATTAGTGTTGATCTTTGGGAATTATGTGGTAAAAAGGGAAAACTCCTTTACTTTAGTCACTTTGAATGTTCAAATGTACAGAACCTGCAAAACTAAGCAATGAAAAAAATCCATCACCACTCTCATGATAGCATAACTCATAGTCTCTGCTGTTATGTAACAATACACACTTTCAATTTTCTTATCGCCTGTCTCCAGAGAGAATGTTGTTAGTGCTGATGACCTTGAATTAGACCTTGTTAACTCTGTAAAACAATCTTCCTCTGCTTAGATTTTCACTCAGATTGATTTTGTTCTCAGATTATTCCTGGCAGGACTGAGTTTCTAGGAAATGAAAAGTGAAAGAAAAAGTACAGAAGATCAGCCCTTGAATATACAACATTGTGCAGTGAGATTGTTAAATGTATTAGCTGCTATCCTGTGCTAGAGCCTGTCGTGGTAAGCAGTGGATGACAGGATCTAGCACAGATACTAATGAAACACTGTTAATGAAAGATAAAACACTTGAGTCTTATTTTAGTTTTCCATTTCCCTTTCATTTGTGATGTACTGTACAACAGGCCACAGAACATGCACAAAAACAGATATGCACACATTCACACCAGGCAATGACAGTCTGCCCAGTCAGAATCTGAGCTGAGGTATCAGAATTCTGAATTCCCTGAATTCTGTCATGGATCATCCACAATAAGGGCAAAGTTTGAACACGAGGATCCCCAGGAGAGAGCCTAGTAACATAAATCTTGGAGCAAAAGCAGATGATTAACTTCATAGTTTGTGTGGTTGAGCCAAAGTTGAGCATGAGGATATGTGAGTCACCATTCTTAGAAATGGATCCAACTTCAGACAGGCGTCAAAAGTAAGAGTATACAGTGCTGGGGCAATGACACTTCAATGATCAGAAGGATAACAAGAGTTTTAATGCATTGAAATTGATTTTCTGGTGATGCACACTGTCATGGAACTATTAATTTTTTAAGGATCACTTACTGACGTCAGACAGCTGCCAATTCTCCAGACTGGAAGGATGAACAGTTTATCCCCCTAGGTACCATATTTCCATATTTCGAAGCATTGGAATAATACATGTCATACAGCAACATAAAAACAGGAAGACAAGTATCACAGCCCCTATAATCGGTGTTAGTAACTTAAAAGAAAAACATTCCCCCTGGCCCAAACAGTGATTCTAACCAGGAGAGAAAAGCCGGTGTATCTTTTATGCCTCTCTCTTTATTCACCTTGTCTTTTAGTTCTTTTAAATGCTGAATAGCGAGTGTAAGATTTCCGTAATCATAGTCATTAGCTGGAATATATGTACAACAGGAGTCTCCTACTAAAGCATAGACTCCTCCAGATGCTGCATTTTGAAGGTCCAGCACGAACCTGTTCTGAAGTGCCATTAATCTAACTCCCCTTAATTCTTGTTTGATAGCGTCTAAGCCTTCTAACATGATATTAATAAAAGAGTACATTTCATAAAAAGTCGCATGGGTGAGGCTGTAGAATGAGGCATTAAAGCACATATATAACAAGATGCATTAAATTTCTTTAACTTTACAGTATGATTTATAAATTTATACCACAAATTACTCATATCCCCCTCATTATCAGTTTCATTCAGCCAGTTTGTATACAAAGAGGCTTCGTGTTTAGATTCTTCCTCTTTTGGGGTGGTGACAGGCTTCTACATAAAAAGGAAAAAGGCTGTGCACATCAGTCCCAAGCAGGTTATCCCCATCTGTCCTTGTGGAGACATCACTCCTGCGCTTTGTTCAGTTCGTTTGTGACCTTTTTACAGTGGGAAGCATGAATCCAGGGCACCATTTCTGTGACCTTCACAGCAGTGGCAGTGGTCAGCAGCACCTGGTACAGCCCCCTCCACCTGAGTGAACACCATTTCTTTTTCCTGAAGTCTTTCACCAGAATCCAGTCTCCTTATTCACTCATTAGTTCTTACAGCACAGGTAAATCCCTGTGGGCTGGAGCCCAGCATAATCCTAGGCTTTTTTGGTCAACATTGGTCAACAGATTGGTCAACAACTGGGTAATAACTCTTAGAAAAATCTACACATTGTTCCCCTGCCTCAGCTGTGACGTTTTGTAGAACAATTCTAGCTGAAGTTGTAAAATTTCTCTTTGTTCCGTTCCTGCAAAACATCTTATTATGAACAAACAAACCACAATAATCATTTGCATCTAGGGGAATCACTCCCAAGGGTAACCCCCCTTAAAGCTATATTGTTCTACCCATCAGGTTCTGCCACTAGATAAGAGAACCTTTCCCATGAAATCATTTTTTGACCTTCATGATCCCTTCAGGGCGTACAATTAGCACAGAAGCAGCAGCTTTAGTCCACATGTTTTTCAAACAGGATATTAACGATATGATCATAACGAATAATACCAGACCCACAAATATGTATTGAACCAGAGACCCTCTCCATGTTCCTAGCACAGACTGTAGCCATGCACCAATACCCCAATCATCTGGATTGCAGGATTTACGAAGAAAATTATTTTCGCAGTAATTAATTTATTATATTTACTATATTTATTATACACGTGTAAATTAATTACTGCGAAAATAATTTACTTCGTACACTGTGCAGAGTGCCGTATACTCCTAGTTGCGGCACACACGATACATACAGTAAAAAGCCTCAGGCACTGTGTTAGATGTGTTTTCGACGTTATATATGCGTTTATTAATGTCGTCGATTTTACGGTTGCAATTCGACGTTGATTATACGTCGAGGCGACGTATATATACGTATAGCCGTATTTTCGCCGTGAATATACGTATATTCGACGAATCAATGCCCACTGGGTAAACTCTTGAGCAAACTCTGAACCAGCTCTAAGGAAACTAATCCGATTAGACGTTACTTTGACTCATCTTTTTACGCTCAGTGCTGGATTGCTCAAACTCCAGCTAGGGTTAGGGTTAGCATTCCCACGCTACTTCGACACTTTGTTTACGCTCAGTGCTGGATTTTGGGAACTTCAGGACGAGTGGGAATTTTCTCCTATCTGTCAATTCTGTTTTGTTTTGGAGACTCTTGGCTGCCTATGTTGTACAGTGCAGCGTGAAGGAAACATTTTCCAAAACTGTGTCAGCTCAAAAGTTGTAAGAAAACCTCTCCAGCTGCTTTAACTCTCTTCATTTTTGTCATTTAATGTGACACTCGATGTATAACTGGAGCCTCACATATGCAAATGGTGAGGCTCCAGTTCGACACCACTTTACAGTATCTGACAAAAGCATGGCAGACTGTGCCATGACCGGCAGATAACTTCTGCTTATTTTTACCATATTAAACATTGGAAATCCTCCCACTTGCATTTGTGACACTTGATTTTGACTCCACCTAAGACACTCTTAAATCTTCAAACACTTTTCTCTTCTCCCGCAACACTCTTGTCTGTCGGCACTATGTGGCAGCATTGCATGACAACCCATCTCACCACAGAAAGGAACCTAACAGCTTTGGTAAGAGAGGAGAAAAGAACATAGCCCGTACGGGGATTGAACCCATGACCTTGGCGTTATTAGCACCACGCTCTAACCAACTGAGCTAACTGGCCTCACAACGGTGGTCCTCTCTGTGCTGCAAAAAATCAAACTCAGGGAATTTCTTTTGCCCTCCTTTGAATAGAAAGCCGTGTAATTCAGTGTACGGGCTTTCTCGTGCAGTTTCATGGTTCTTGTAACCCAAATCCTACACTGGCCTGAAGTGTCCCCCCATTTCACAGCATTTTTCAGCTGATTTAAAATGTACCTAAAGGAGAAGCATTATTGAAGACCATCAATTACCAAGAGCTTTTGGTGGTCATTTTTAATGACCACAGAGCACTATGACCTCGGTTTTACATCTCATCCGAAAGACAGCGCCCTTTTACAACACAGCGTCTCCGTCACTATGCTGGGACATTGGGACCCGCACAGACCTCAGGGTGAGCGCCCCCCCGCCGGCACCATTAACACCGCTTCCAGCTGGAAGCTTTGTTTTTCCCTGTAGCTTACCCTCATCCGGGTACTGACCTGGCTCACACCTGCTTAGCTTCAGTGGGTTTTCAGTTGCGAGTTGCAAGGGGATGCAAGTGATGGAGCCGCTCGCTGCAAAAGCCACTGCATTGGCCGGGAATCAAACCCAAGCCTCCCGCGTGGCAGGCAAGAATTCTACCACTGAAACACCAATGCTCAGTGTCTGGGCCTTCAAAAAAGACGCTTTTTTGGTGCTCTGTGCAAAAAGCGTCGACATATGCTTCCAGCTGCAAAATGCCATTCGCGGATGCTGAAGAATTTATTTCAAGGCAGCGGGTACAAGCGATTGGGCGTTTTAAAACCACCAGGAACAACAAAGAGGCGCGCTTCTTTGCTTGCGCCGGAACACACCAACTGGAGGCGGACAACGTAGTCGGCAGGATTCGAACCTGCGCGGGGAGACCCCAATGGATTTCTAGTCCATCGCCTTAACCACTCGGCCACGACTACAGCAAGCCCCACAGCCGCTGCGTTCTTGCTACAATCTTACCTGGATCGCGAGGCGCCGGCGGAAGCCTATTTCAAAGTCGTTCTCCGTTTCAAAAAAACATTTCCAAAATACAAGCCTTGCAGACAGACACGCCTCAGAGGACTTAAGGGTGGCTTCATGTCGGAATGATAAAGTCTCCCCGTCCGGACATGAAAATGCCACTTTGTTACACACAAAAAAAGAATCAACAACAGAGAAATGCCCACAAGCATTTGAAAAGCCGCACCACGTCGCACTTGAAATAGCTCTTACATTAGTGGTAGACGCAGGAATCGCCTTTTTATTTACGCTCTTACCAACGCGATGGAAAGCAAAACAAAGCAAAGCAGAGCAAAACAAAACGAACAAACGAAAACCCTCACGTCCCGCACTTGCATATAACGCCGTTACGTGCCCAAGCGGTATTGTACGTCATCCTAGCACTGCACGCCGGTGCGTATGGTATATGGGAACGAGCACACGCCACGAATCGTCTCGAATCACTCCCTACAGCTGTAAGGTGCCTTGAAGCGTGCACCCCCAACATTCTTCTTTGCTCATCTGTGAAAGGTAAACTCTTGAGCAAACTCTGAACCAGCTCTAAGGAAACTAATCCGATTAGATGTTACTTTGACTCATCATTTAAGGGATCCTTGTTAATTGGAGAAATCAATGATTTCGAATGAATTCTGTATGCGTTAAAAGACAGCTATACACAGAAAACATGCAGGACACTGCTCATGATGTTTCCCGAGCCGAAACACAGTGCGTTTTTCCAAGCCATCTGACCAAGCCTGCCCACTGAAAACTGCAGGAGATCGTGTAAAGACGTTCAAGTTTGTAACTACTGCACGCACAGGAAGCAGAATAAATTCCTCTATTCAAACTGTCAAAGGTTTGCTTTGCGAACGCTGCAGGACATCGCACAATCTCTTTTGAACAGGGACAAACGATTTCTTATGGGGCGCAGTAAGTACAGACGTTTAAAAAGCTCCACTCATGCCAATGATGCAGCATGAAGAAGCGCAACCTAAAGTTTGCATTCCTAGCACTGTTGCAACCTAGCACTGTTGCATTCCCCGCATCAGTAGCTAAGAGAATATAATTTACGACTCTTGTTAATGCAGTTTCAGAAACCAGACTGAAATTTCTCAAGTATATTATTTGAATCCATTTGATGTTGGGCAACAACTATTCTTTCAAGACTTTTAGATTGAAATGGGACCTTTGAGACAGGCCTGTAGTTGTTAAGAACTTGTGGATCCAAATTTGACTTCTTAAGGAGCGGTCTAAGAACCACTACCTTAAATTGATCATGTACGACGCCTGACGCAAGCGATGCATTCATCATCATTCATTCATTCATTCATCAGCTTTCATTCCTAGGAGTGAAAAATAACCATTTTTGAAGACATTTTAGTTTCTAAAACACTACAATAAAGTTAAAAACATCAGTTTTATATTACTTTTAGTATTTTTAGTGAAATTAGTCATTTATTGCACTATTTTTAATATAATCTCTAATTAAAAGTGAATAGAATTAAGTTTGGAGCAACAAGGAACACAAAAAAAAAGATTTTAAGGAAAAAAATGATGTCTTCTGTGCCAGGTGCCTGCAAGGGGAGAAAGCTAGAATCCTACCCAGGCTCCTGGAGCTCTGTCCTGGCTAAAGGAGGGTGAATCCATCCCCTTCAAAGCTCCATGAAAAAATGATCATTTAAAATTTGAAAAAAAAAACATCATATAACAACAGTTTTCATTCATAGGAGTGAAAAACAACCATTTTTGAAGACATATTAGTTTCTAAAACACTACAATAAAGTTGAAAACATCCGTTTTATATTACATTAATTTTTGTGAAATTAGTCATTTATTGCACTATTTTTAATAAAATCTCTAATTAAAAGTGATTAAAATTAAGTTTGGAACAACAAGGAACACAAAAAAAAAGATTTTAAGGAAAAAAATATTGTCTTCTGTGCCAGGTGCCTGCAAGGGGAGAAAGCTAGAATCCTACCCAGGCTCCTGGAGCTCTGTCCTGGCTAAAGGAGGGTGAATCCATCCCATTCAAAGCTCCATGAAAAAATGATATTTTTAAATTTGAAAAAAAAAAAAAACATTATAGAACAACATCTCTTGGTCCACAGAGTGCAAAAATCCAACTTTGAAGAAAATCCATTGACTGATCCCCGAATCCTGAAGTTTCTTCGCATGATATTGGGCTTGCAACCACTTTCTGGAAAATGATGAAAAATGCCAAAAATGAAAAAAAAGTTATCAATTCTAGAGCCTAAGAGGAAAATAAGACAAATGTATATCTCCAAATAATTTTATGTGCTTCAGAAGAGCCCAGGAAAGTTTTTTGCATACATGAAACCACGCCCGTTTGCACGTAAGCAGACATGGTTGCACACACGACTGCATGAAAGCACGCGTGCATGCAAAATCATCC
Organism: Lepisosteus oculatus; assembly: GCF_040954835.1. Taxonomy (NCBI): domain Eukaryota; kingdom Metazoa; phylum Chordata; class Actinopteri; order Semionotiformes; family Lepisosteidae; genus Lepisosteus; species Lepisosteus oculatus. The sequence continues at coordinate 315,340 of NW_027168193.1, forward strand.
TGTTAAGCATTTGAAAAGCCGCACCACGGCGCACTTGAAATAGCTCTTACATTAGTGGTAGATGCAGGAATCGCCTTTTTATTTACGCTCTTACCAACGCGATGGAAAGCAAAACAAAGCAAAGCAGAGCAAAACAAAACGAACAAACGCAAAACCCTCACGTCCCGCACTTGCATATAACGCCGTTACGTGCCCAAGCGGTATTGTACGTCATCCTAGCACTGCACCCCGGGGCGTACGGTATATGGGAATGAGCACACGCCACGAATCGTCTGAAATCACTCCCTACAGCTGTAAGGCGCCTTGAAGCGTGCACCCCCAACATTCTTCTTTGCGCATCTGTGAAAGGTAAACTCTTGAGCAAACTCTGAACCAGCTCTAAGGAAACTAATCCGATTAGACGTTACTTTGACTCATCCTTTAACAGTTTTCAGTCTCTGTCTTTAAACACCTTGCTCAGTCACATTCAAGCCACAAGTACTCTTCTCGGATGTTGCACAAACAAATCCTAATGTCTTGAAAGCATTGCAGCATGTTTGTGTCCCACTTCCCGTGGCTGCAGGACGACTGACACGAACGGACAAACACAATCTGTGGCGTTTAGCGTGACATAGTCTTGCAGGCATCGTGCTGTCTTACTGCAATACTATACCACTTGAGGAAACAGTCCATCTGGCCATGAAACTCATTTGAACGTCTAGCTACAGCAACTAACAATAACATGATTTATTCAGGATGTGTGGAATCAGCACGTCCCGGAGACAGCTTCTGAAATCGTGAGCATTCTCTGGTGGTGTCCTGGAGGGCTCCCCCGGGCATGTGTTGGTGGTATAGTGGTGAGCATAGCTACCTTCCAAGCAGTTGACCCGGATTTGATTCCTGGCCAACGCAGTGGCAAGTGTTTTCAAATGCTGTCACAAGCCTTGGATTGTGACTAGCAAAGCGAAGCCTTTTGAAAGAGCTAAAGCACTGCAAAACGGAATTGAAGGAGAATCTTACAGGGGATTCTGAGCGGTGTCTAAATAAATAAATTCACAGCGTCCGCGGATGGCATTTTGCAGCTGGAAGTAGATGTCGACGCTTTTTGCACACAGCACCAAAAAAGCGTCTTTTTTGAAGGTACAGGCATTGAGCATTGGTGGTTCATTGTTAGAACTCTCGCCTGCCACGCAGGAGGCTTGGTTTCGATTCCTGGCCAGTGGCTTTTGCAGCGAACGGCTCCATCACTTGCATCCCAACTTTTGCAACTCGCAACTGAAAACCCACTGAAGCTAAGCAGGTGTGAGCCAGGTCAGAATCCGGATGAGGGTGAGCTACAGGGAAAAACAAAGCTTCCAGCTGGAAGCGGTGTTAATGGTGCCGGCGGGGGGGCGCTCACCCTGAGGTCTGTGCGGGTCCCAATGCCCCAGTATAGTGACGGAGATGCTGTGTTGTAAAAGGGCGCTGTCTTTTTGGATAAAACCGAGGTCACAGCGCTCTGTGGTCATTCAAAATGACCACCAAAACCTTTGACAAAAGCTCTTGGTAATTGATGGTCTTCAATAATGCTTCTCCTTTAGGTACATTTTAAATCAGCTGAAAAATGCTGTGAAATGGGGGGGCACTTCAGGCCAGTGTAGGATTTGGGTTACAAGAACCATGAAACTGCACGAGAAAGCCCGTACACTGATTACACGGCTTTCTATTCAAAGGAGGACAAAAGAAATTCCCTGAGTTTGATTTTTTGCAGCACAGAGAGGAGCACTGTCATGAGGCCGGTTAGCTCAGTTGGTTAGAGCGTGGTGCTAATAACGCCAAGGTCGCGGGTTTGAGCCCTGTACGGGCCAGGTCTAGGTCCAGGTCCCTGTTTATGAAACAGGCAAATGACTGTCTCAGGGGCCCATTCCTCATTCTCAAGACACATGTATGCAGTATGTACACCGTGCATTGAGCAATAGGGACTGAATACACCACAGGTAAGGTTAGAAGTCATTCTGAGGTGCCACATGTGAGGGATACAGCTAGGCATCCGAAATGTAGGGTTTGAGGCCCTTCAGGAGTACTGCATCCTTTGAGACAGACCTGTGCATGTTAAACAAATGATCATTTCTTTCGGCATTAGGGACTAAATATACTAAACATATGATGCTAAAATGTTATTTTCACATATATTAATGTAATAAATGATTGCTTATGCTTTATAAACAAATCTAATTAAAATAAAAGCTTAAGTTTTGTATTTATCTTGTACCATAGAACATGATTTTCTTTGTATTTCAAGCCCACAAAGTGTCCAAATGACGCACTACATGATATAAGGAAGATTATCACATGCATATCGGTATTATCTTTCTTATGAAAATGCATTCCTTTCATTACCTTTTACTTTTTAAAATGAACTCAAATTGAGTATAATGTAATAATTTAAGTAGAATAGATTCTAATAATATAATGATCCAGTGTTTTGCACTACTTCACTGCTTCACTGCTCTATGCCATCTGGAAATAAATCCTCAGACTGCTTACTGCCCTGGGCATGTACCAATAAATTAAAGGAGCACATCTGTTTATCACTGCGTTGAAGCAGGAGACACACAGTCTCTGCAAACACATCCTAGATACAGTGTTCCAGCACCTTTGACCTCATCCAGAACGTATCATTTCTTGAAAGGGATTGCTGTCCGAATGCACATCTGAATCCCAAACAGAACCTCTAGTAAAATACGATCATTTGTGAAACAGGCAAATGACTGTCTCAGGGGCCCATTCCTCATTGTCAGACACATGTATGGAATGCTTTCACTGTGCATTGAGCAATAGGGATTAAAAACACCGCAGGTAAGGTTAGATGTCATGTTCTATGATCATTTCTTTCAGCATTAGGGACTAAATATACTAAACGTATGATGCTAAAATGTTATTTTCACATATATTAATGTAATAAATGATTGCTTATGCTTTATAAACAAATCTAATTAAAATAAAAGCTTAAGTTTTGTATTTATCTTGTACCATAGAACATGATTTGCTTTGTATTTCAAGCCCACAAAGTGTCCAAATGTTCTATGATCATTTCTTTCAGCATTAGGGACTAAATATACCAAACGTATGATGCTAAAATCCTGAAAAAAGGATGTGCTCCATCTCGTCAGTAGATTGGATTCCAAAACTGATTTGGGTCAATATACATTACCTTTGAAATTAAAGTACAGTCTACTGTAGGGAACCATCAACTTAGAAAGCATTGGCCTTCCCTGGGGGTCAGGTAGGTGCAAAAGATAAACTTTTATCCTATCTTTACCTTAAGATAAGTGGCCAAGCAGTATTTTTCCAAGTTTCACCTAGCACATCATGTTGCCATAGTAGACAAAGTTCTATAAAATGTTAAATAACTTTTAAAAAAAGCATCTTGGTCTTACAGTACTGTACAAGGTGAATTAAACTGTCCCTGGTAATAAAAAGTAATTAGAAGCATCTCAGAAACTTTATCTCTAGAAACATTAGCTGTTTTATATCATGTAATTTAGTGTGATGTTGTCAGAATTCAAGGACATTATCACACACAGAAATTGGTTCAGTTAAATCTAAAAAACACAGCTAAACATGGGTTTAAATGTAACAGAAGTCTTACCTCTTGTCAAAAGATTTAATTCAAGAAGCGATGTAATAAATGATTGCTTATGCTTTATAAAGAAATCTAATTAAAATAAAAGCTTAAGTTTTGTATTTATCTTGTACCATAGAACATGATTTTCTTTGTATTTGAAGCCCACAAAGTGTCCAAATGATGCACTACATGATATAAGGAAGATTATCACATGCATATCGGTATTATCTTTCTTATGAAAATGCATTCCTTTCATTACCTTTTACTTTTTAAAATGAACTCAAATTGTGTATAATGTAATAATTTAAGTAGAATAGATTCAGGTAGGAAATATAGAGTCATGATGTTTATGGCTGACATCATTTCACATGGGTGAATTTTAAGCTAAGAAATAAAAACATTTACAATGAAGATACCATTGCTTAATTTTAAATGCCTTTAAAAAATAAATACCTCCTGAGAATAATTTGCCACTCCCAGATCCTTGGTAAGGTACTGTTTGAATCCAATCAGGAGAGGAGCATCCAGGGAGTGCTTTCTATAGAGTCCAGCTTGGGCCACTCTCTTCCGGCCTGCTGATACTTTTTAACTACTCAGGGCCTGTAAGGATATAAAACACCGGTTTAAACATTTTATACCTATAAGACAAATTAGAATTTTAGTAAAAAATAGATACATCTGAAAAATAAAAAGTCTTACTGCTGATAGAGTTCTTCAGAGCTCACATCTTCCCCTTCCTTATCCGCTTCTGTTTCAGTTTCTAGAGCAGCCTCTGGCATCTCTTCCTCCTGGACAGCGGCCTCTTGCTCAGGGCCGCTGGAATGCAGGTATATTCTTTTCAACATGCTTTTACATAATATGTTGTAACAATGATTTCAAAAAGAAACTACAGAAGCCTTACAGATTAAAAATATCTCACCTTGCCAATGTGTCTTCAGGCTCCCCATGTACAAAAAGGCCCAAGGACTCTAGCAGTCTTACAACCACTATCCTGTTTGCCTCACCAGACACGATCTCTATTCTGTGGTAATCCACGATGACCCCGTTTTTCAGGTGATTCATCATGTCCTCCCTCGCCTGTTGAGAGGCCATCCTGATCTCTTCTGCCGTGGCGTGCTTCATACACGACCTCTTCAAGTGAGCGGGTTTCCTCTGAAAATAAATAATACCATCTGTGTATAGAAACAAGCTAAGACTGATTTCTTAAATTATCCTTAATTTTCTCTCTCATAGTTTGAGCATAATGATTTTATTGCATTTATAAAAGAATTGCTCATTGCTCCTAAATAAATAATGGTTTCATAAAAAAGTGAACACTTACTTGGTCTCAGTCACAGACTTTCCAATAGAAGCCATTGTGGAGTTCAGCAACTGCAGGTCCTAGAAGTGGGGAAGGAATTTTAAAAGAGAAATTTAATTACAATACAGAAGGAATGGCTGAGGGATCACTGAAATATATATATACAAATTCCAAAGACTGAGTCCATATAGAAACAACTACCTTTCATTTTCAGTATAAGAAAAAAAAACATTATCTTCCAAAGCATCATAAAATTGTCCCTTCTTCCAGACTCTACTTCTCTCTTGTAGTAGTATAGCAGACCTTTCCAGGTGAGCAGATCACAGAGTCCGAAATGAGCTTCCTCCATCAAGCAAAGTACCTGAACATGACTCTGTCTTCATAAAAGCGCCCCTGTAATAAAGAAATTAAATCCGAAATCAAGAGGGCAGTTGCCTACTGAAATACAAGAAGTCATCAATTTTAACCTAGCAACACATTAAAGGCTGAATCTATACAAGTACGATTCTAGAAATGCTCACCAGATGACGTTTTAAGAAGGAACTGCGCCTCAGGTTCCGCCGAGATCTTAACTCGGATGGCAGGATTCAGAGTCCGGAGTGCGGACTGATGGCGCACGGAGGGTCCATATACTGTGGATCCCTCAGTGATCTTCCGCGTATTCAAACCGCCAGCGTGTGACTCCCCTGTCCCCGTGACCTCATTGCTCTGCTCTCTCCTCTGTGCAGCTGAGCCCGACTCACGGTAAAATGGAAAAAAATATGCCCTCGACGTGAGATTTATTCTGGAGCGAGCCAGTGTTGCGCATAGCTGCCTTCAAAGCAGTTAACCCAGGTTCGATTCCCGGCCAACGCAGTTGCGAATGTTTTCAAATGCTGTCATGAGCCTTGGATTGTGACTAGCAAAGCGAAGCCTTTTGAAAGAGCTAAAGCACTGCAAAACGGAATTGAAGGAGAATCTTACAGGGGATTCTGAGCAGTGTCTGCATACATGCAGTCAGATAAAGGTGCTGAAAGCTTGAGCTACTCTCAATGTCATGCTGCCCTTCCCCGGAGTAAATCTGTTACATTGAAAAAATGCTTCTGGCAGGTTCAAAAAGGGACCCTTGTTAATTGGAGAAATCAATGATTTCGAATGAATTCTGTATGCGTTAAAAGACAGCTATACACAGAAAACATGCAGGACACTGCTCATGATGTTTCCCGAGCCGAAACACAGTGCGTTTTTCCAAGCCATTTGACAAAGCCCACCCACTGAAAACTGCAGCAGATCGTGTAAAGACGTTCAACTTTGTAACTACTGCACGCACAGGAAGCAGAATAAATTCCTCTTTTCAAACTGTCAAAGGTTTGCTTTGCGAACGCTGCAGGACATCGCACAATCTCTTTTGAATGGGGACAAACGATTTATTATGGGGCGCAGTAAGTACAGACGTTTAAAAAGCTCCACTCATGCCGACGATGCAGCATGAAGAAGCGCAACCTAACGTTTGACAGACAAAAGCCGGGCGCCGCTACGAGCAATATGAAATCAAACTGACAGCACACGGCGTTTCGCGCTGACTCAAAAGTGATCTCGACAGACGCTGTTCTCTGCATAACGCTGAAAGAGCTAAAGAGCGTTTCTGTTGAGACGTAACAAGCTTGTTTCTTTCTACCATGATGTTACCATGACAAAATCTGTCTTTAAACACCTTGCTCAGTCTCTGACGAGACTGTCAAAAATTGCTTTCGCCGATTGTATTGCAAACCGGCGGAAGCGGGGTATTGGGAAAAGTTTTCAACTAGCAATAATCGCGCCTCGGCTAAACCTCACAGGCTACGATACTGCCACTGCGCAAAGCTGACGGTTGCCAGGCAACCGCGGGGATCCTATGGAAATCGTTATCGATCGTCTCATGGCATGTCGTTGCTATAACGCTTCATATTTGTCGTCTTCTTCTTCTTCTAGCTTGAGGTTTTGAAGAATTTCATGACAGACAAGGGCTCCGTTGGGAACAAAGGGCGTTGTGAGAAAACCGTTGCTTATTTTCAGCAGCAGAAATACAACCCTTTAAATAAAAGATGACAGAACAATGACGAAGGTCATGCCGGGAGGAACTCATGCACTACAGAGGAAAGGGGGCGGGCACGTACAGTTCACATTCAAGCCACAAGTACTCTTCTTGGATGTTGCACAAACAAATCCTAACGTCTTGAAAGCATTGCAGCATGTTTGTGTCCCACTTCCCGTGGCTGCGGGACGACTGACACGAACGGACAAACACAATCTGTGGCGTTTAGCGTGACATAGTCTTGCAGGCATCGTGCTGTCTCACTGCAATATTATACCACTGGAGGAAACAGTCCATCTGGCCATGAAACTCATTTGAACGTCTAGCTACAGCAACTAACAATATCATGATTTATTCAGGATGTGTGGAATCAGCACGTCCCGGAGACAGCTTCCGAAATCGTGAGCATTCTCTGGTGGTAGGGGCGTTCAAGATGCCGCTCAGGTGGGAGGTAAAGTTTAGTGGTTGGGGAGTTTTTTTGAGTTTTTCATGACCTGAATGTTAATTTTTGCTTTTTTTGACTACAGAAAAATAAGGACTTAACACTAGTTGTTTAAACTTCAGTTATAATTGAAAGAAAAAAAAAACGATTTTTTTTTAGGTTTAAAAAGTCCGATATGAGTAACACTGGGAAAAGAAAAGAGAGTGCTGGGTCTTCGAAGGAGAACTCTAAGATACCTCAATCGTATATGTATAGCACTACAAAAAAATCGATGGCAACTAAAGGGAAAAGTGAAGCAGCTGCAGGGGCAGCAAGAGGGCGGAGGTGCCGCGCGCCCGGCCGACGTGTTGGACCGGTGTGCTTTACGTGCTGAAATAAACACGCGACAGCCCCGAAATGTTTCCAGAGTGCTGTGCACTGAAGACTTGCCTGGTGCTCCTCCGTGCAGATTGTTTGTCCTCCTCCAGTGCGGGACGAGCCAACACAAGGGAGCGCATTCGCCAACATCCAGGCACGCAATGCAATTTGGAAAGCAGCTCCTTTCCAAAGAGTTGCACACGAACGATCCTTCAGTCCCGCTCGGGGGGCACGGAACCCCCGCCACACACAGCTTCAAGTAGCGAGTCAGGCGCCGGGACTTTCGCTTACGGCCACACCACCCTGAACACGCCTGATCTCGTCTGATCTCGGAAGCTAAGCAGCGTCGGGCCTGGTTAGTACTTGGATGGAAGACTGCCTGGGAATACCAGGTGCTGTAAGCTTTTGCTCTCCCGGCCAGCAGGGGTCGCCGTTGGTGCCGTAGGCTTTGGGAGGAAAACCTGCAGGATGGAAAGGTGATCTATAGCCTCATCTCTAGAGATGTTTTGTTGCTGTGGCATGTGTGTGACCCATATTCAAAAAAAAAAAACCCGTCTGTAAAACGAATATCGAAGCTGCCTCTAAATCTGCAAATGAAGATGAGTCGATAAACCACTCGTTTTTCGTATAACTAGACATATATTCATTTGTTACCGATTTCATTCATTGAGCACGAATACAATAGAGGTACAGCCATTCACTGTTTGACATGTCTGCACTGGTACAGAACCGAGCAATCAGAAAACGGGTGAAACTGTCTTTAGACTCAGCATACAGTACCGAGGCCCCCCATGACCAAATAAAGGCTAACCTCGATAATCAGCCTAAAGAACGCAGACTACAGCAAAACGACTGACTTTGAAAAGGGAATGAACGTCCGGAAGGAGTAGTGGAACTAGCTTGAGATGCTTCTCCGGACCCCTAACTAAAAGCCAGCGAGAACCAGCAGCGGCGTCCACTCCTGTCGAACCGGGATCCTTCCGCAGCCACGCAGCTCGTGGTGTCCTAACCCTCCCGTATCTGATTTTGGACCAAGCACATCAGGGGAGAGCGCGAACGCAGTCCCCCACTACCAGAAATTATGCAGTCGAGATTCCCACATTTGGGGAATTCGCAGGGGTCAGCACAGCCGGAGTGCAATGGCCGAGCCTCGCCCTGGGTGAACCTCCTTCTTGATCAAGGTATCTCCCCTGCCAGGTAAGTATGAGTTAAACAGGCCCCTGCAAGCGGCCCGCACCCACAGCACAAATCGCGCAGCCTAGGCCACCTCCTCGCCCTGCACGCCACCGCCTCCTGCTGGGCCCACTCTTTCACACACTCACACGCCACACTAACACTCAAAAGTGTGGGCAAAACGAGAAAACGAGCGCGCCGTTTCCTACACATCTGCAGTCGCCGTTGCGCATTCGCAGCATGTCCCGGGATGCAATTCGGCCTCATTGCGACGTGCGCCTGCCACACACCGAACAAACCATTTCAGCAATTTCCAAAAAACGGGCCTGCTTGCCTGCCCACAAGGCTCCGTCTCTTACCTGCTCTCCAGAGCCTGCTGCCTTCTGTGCTTTTCTCTCGGCACCGCTGCAGTGCACACAACTCCTGCAGCGGGAGGGGGGGAGAAAGTTCCCGCGCTCTGCCGCAGGGAAGGCTCGCTCCGTGCGCACACGTCCTTTCGATGCCAGTCCAACAAGTGCTCCGCATTAGCTGCGTCGGGGCTCCAATGGCCACAATGCCGGGGAATGGCACCTGTAAAGTGTTAATTGGGGCACAGGAACAGCCCGTCTCGTCTCGGGGGGGCCGGCTTCAGAGACAATACAGCAAACACAGCGGGGCGGGGGAAGAAGACGACACCACACATGCGGGTACATTCAGCTCCGGCGGGAACGAGACATTTGTCGGTCTTTTCAAGTGCCGAGAGCCGAGCAATCCTTCACTTGTATTGTTTCTCCCCGGTGACTAGATCTGGCCCTGCGACTCTCGACTGGGCTCACCCCCGGGGCAGCCCAGCAGGTGTGAGCCTGGCCGGCACCCGGATGGGAGATTCCACCCCGGAAAAGCTCCGGTTGCTGCTGCTCCTGCAAGAGGTGTGACTGGGACCAGTAGGGAGCGCTCACCCTGCGGGCTGTGTGGCTCTCTTACGCCCCAGCCTCCTGATGGCGACACTCTGCTGCACAAACAGGCGCCGTCCTTCGGGGGAGGCGTCAAACCGAGGTCCCGACCCTCCTTGGCCATTAGGAAACCCCAGGGCTCAATGAATGAAATCGGTAACAAATGAATAAATGTCTAGTTATACGAAAAACGAGTGGTTTATCGACTCATCTTCATTTGCAGATTTAGAGGCAGCTTCGATATTCGTTTTACAGACGGGTTTTTTTTTTTTGAATATGGGTCACACACATGCCACAGCAACAAAACATCTCTAGAGATGAGGCTATAGATCACCTTTCCATCCTGCAGGTTTTCCTCCCAAAGCCTACGGCACCAACGGCGACCCCTGCTGGCCGGGAGAGCAAAAGCTTACAGCACCTGGTATTCCCAGGCGGTCTCCCATCCAAGTACTAACCAGGCCCAACCCTGCTTAGCTTCCGAGATCAGACAAGATCGGGCGTGTCCAGGGTGGTGTGGCCGTAAGCGAGAGCCCTGGCGCATGACTCGCTACTTGAAGCTGTGTGTGGCGGGGGTTCCATGCCCCCCGAGCGGGACTGAAGGATCGTTCGTGTGCAACTCTTTGGAAAGGAGCTGCTTTCCAAATCGCATTGCGTGCCTGGATGTTGGCGAATGCGCTCCCTTGTGTTGGCTCGTCCCGCACTGGAGGAGGACAAACAATCTGCACGGAGGAGCACCAGGCAAGTCTTCAGTGCACAGCACTCTGGAAACATTTCGGGGCTGTCGCGTGTTTATTTCAGCACGTAAAGCGCACCGGTCCAACACGTCGGCCGGGCGCGCGGCGCCTCCGCCCTCTTGCTGCCCCTGCAGCTGCTTCACTTTTCCCTTTAGTTGCCATCGATTTTTTTGTAGTGCTATACATATACGATTGAGGTATCTTAGAGTTCTCCTTCGAAGACCCAGCACTCTCTTTTCTTTTCCCAGTGTTACTCATATCGGACTTTTTAAACATAAAAGGGTTAACCCTAAAAAAATCGTTTTTTTTTTCTTTCAATTATAACTGAAGTTTAAACAACTAGTGTTAAGTCCTTATTTTTCTGTAGTCAAAAAAAGCAAAAATTAACATTCAGGTCATGAAAAACTCAAAAAAACTCCCCAACAACTAAACTTTACCTCCCACCTGAGCGCCATCTTGAACGCCCCTACCACCAGAGAATGCTCACGATTTCGGAAGCTGTCTCCGGGACGTGCTGATTCCACACATCCTGAATAAATCATGATATTGTTAGTTGCTGTAGCTAGACGTTCAAATGAGTTTCATGGCCAGATGGACTGTTTCCTCCAGCGGTATAGTATTGCAGTGAGACAGCACGATGCCTGCAAGACTATGTCACGCTAAACGCCACAGATTGTTTGTCCGTTCTTGTCAGTCGTCCCGCAGCCACGGGAAGTGGGACACAAACATGCTGCAATGCTTTCAAGACGTTAGGATTTGTTTGTGCAACATCCAAGAAGAGTACTTGTGGCTTGAATGTGAACTGTACGTGCCCGCCCCCTTTCCTCTATAGTGCATGAGTTCCTCCCGGCATGACCTTCGTCATTGTTCTGTCATCTTTTATTTAAAGGGTTGTATTTCTGCTGCTGAAAATAAGCAACGGTTTTCTCACAACGCCCTTTGTTCCCAACGGAGCCCTTGTCTGTCATGAAATTCTTCAAAACCTCAAGCTAGAAGAAGAAGAAGACGACAAATATGAAGCGTTATAGCAACGACATGCCATGAGACGATCGATAACGATTTCCATAGAATCCCCGCGGTTGCTTGGCAACCGTCAGCTTTGCGCAGTGGCAGTATCGTAGCCTGTGAGGTTTAGCCGAGGCGCGATTATTGCTAGTTGAAAACTTTTCCCAATACCCCGCTTCCGCCGGTTTGCAATACAATCGGCGAAAGCAATTTTTGACAGTCTCGTCAGAGACTGAGCAAGGTGTTTAAAGACAGATTTGGTCATGGTGATATCATGGTAGAAAGAAACGAGCTTGTTACGTGTCAACAGAAACGCTCTTTAGCTCTTTCAGCTTTATGCAGAGAACAGCGTCTGTCGAGATTACTTTTGTGTCAGCGCGAAACGCCGTGTGCTGTCAGTATGATTTCATATTGCTCGTAGCGGCGCCTGGCTTTTGTCTGTCAAACGTTAGGTTGCGCTTCTTCATGCTGCATCGTCGGCATGAGTGGAGCATTTTAAACGTCTGTACTTACTGCGCCCCATAAGAAATCGTTTGTCCCTGTTCAAAAGAGATTGTGCGATGTCCTGCAGCGTTCGCAAAGCAAACCTTTGACAGTTTGAAAAGAGGAATTTATTCTGCTTCCTGTGCGTGCAGTAGTTACAAAGTTGAACGTCTTTACACGATCTGCTGCAGTTTTCAGTGGGTGGGCTTTGTCAAATGGCTTGGAAAAACGCACTCTGTTTCGGCTCGGGAAACATCATGAGCAGTGTCCTGCATGTTTTCTGTGTATAGCTGTCTTTTAACGCGTACAGAATTCATTCGAAATCATTGATTTCTCCAATTAACAAGGGTCCCTTTTTGAACCTGCCAGAAGCATTCTTTCAATGTAACAGATTTACTCCGGGGAAGGGCAGCATGACATTGAGAGTAGCTCAAGCTTTCAGCACCTTTATCTGACTGCATGTATGCAGACACTGCTCAGAATCCCCTGTAAGATTCTTCTTCAATTCCGTTTTGCAGTGCTTTAGCTCTTTCAAAAGGCTTCGCTTTGCTAGTCACAATCCAAGGCTCATGACAGCATTTGAAAACATTTGCAACTGCATTGGCCGGGAATCGAACCTGGGTCAACTGCTTTGAAGGCAGCTATGCGCAACACTGGCTCGCTCCAGAGTAAATTTCACGTCGAGGGCATATTTTTTTCCATTTTACCGTGAGTCGGGCTCAGCTGCACAGAGGAGAGAGCAGAGCAATGAGGTCACGGGGAAGAAGGGACAATTTTATGATGCTTTGGAAGATAATGTTTTTTTTTTCTTATACTGAAAATGAAAGGTAGTTGTTTCTATATGGACTCAGTCTTTGGAATTTGTATATATATATTTCAGTGATCCCTCAGCCATTCCTTCTGTATTGTAATTCAATTTCTCTTTTAAAATTCCTTCCCCACTTCTAGGACCTGCAGTTGCTGAACTCCACAATGGCTTCTATTGGAAAGTCTGTGACTGAGACCAAGTAAGTGCTCACTTTTTTATGAAACCATTATTTATTTTGGAGCAATGAGCAATTCTTATATAAATGCAATAAAATCATTATGCTCAAACTATGAGAGAGAAAATTAAGGATAATTTAAGAAATCAGTCTTAGCTTGTTTCTATACACAGATGGTATTATTTATTTTCAAAGGAAACCCGCGAGGATTCCCCTGGTGTGCAAGATGTGCCTGAATACTCTTGATCAGCTTCCTGCTCACTTGAAGAGGGCGTGTATGAAGCACGCCACGGCAGAAGAGATCAGGATGGCCTCTCAACAGGCGAGGGAGGACATGATGAATCACCTGAAGAATGGGGTCATCGTGGATTACCACAGAATAGAGATCGTGTCTGGTGAGGCAAACAGGATAGTGGTTGTAAGACTGCTAGAGTCCTTGGGCCTTTTTGTACATGGGAAGCCTGAAGACACATTGGCAAGGTGAGATATTTTTAATCTGTAAGGCTTCTGTAGTTTCTTTTTGAAATCATTGTTACAACATATTATGTAAAAGCATGTTGAAAAGAATATACCTGCATTCCAGCGGCCCTGAGCAAGAGGCCGCAGTCCAGGAGGAAGAGATGCCAGAGGCTGCTCTAGAAACTGAAACAGAAGCGGATAAGGAAGGGGAAGATGTGAGCTCTGAAGAACTCTATCAGCAGTAAGACTTTTTATTTTTCAGATGTATCTATTTTTTACTAAAATTCTAATTTGTCTTATAGGTATAAAATGTTTAAACCGGTGTTTTATATCCTTACAGGCCCTGAGTAGTTAAAAAGTATCAGCAGGCCGGAAGAGAGTGGCCCAAGCTGGACTCTATAGAAAGCACTCCCTGGATGCTCCTCTCCTGATTGGATTCAAACAGTACCTTACCAAGGATCTGGGAGTGGCAAATTATTCTCAGGAGGTATTTATTTTTTAAAGGCATTTAAAATTAAGCAATGGTATCTTCATTGTAAATGTTTTTATTTCTTAGCTTAAAATTCACCCATGTGAAATGATGTCAGCCATAAACATCATGACTCTATATTTCCTACCTGAATCTATTCTACTTAAATTATTACATTATACACAATTTGAGTTCATTTTAAAAAGTAAAAGGTAATGAAAGGAATGCATTTTCATAAGAAAGATAATACCGATATGCATGTGATAATCTTCCTTATATCATGTAGTGCATCATTTGGACACTTTGTGGGCTTCAAATACAAAGAAAATCATGTTCTATGGTACAAGATAAATACAAAACTTAAGCTTTTATTTTAATTAGACTTGTTTATAAAGCATAAGCAATCATTTATTACATCGCTTCTTGAATTAAATCTTTTGACAAGAGGTAAGACTTCTATTTTACATTTAAACCCATGTTTAGCTGCGTTTTTTAGATTTAACTGAACCAATTTCTGTGTGTGATAATGTCCTTGAATTCTGACAACATCACACTAAATTACATGATATAAAACAGCTAATGTTTCTAGAGATAAAGTTTCTGGGATGCTTCTAATTACTTTTTATTACCAGGGACAGTTTAATTCACCTTGTACAGTACTGTAAGACCAAGATGCTTTTTTTAAAAGTTATTTAACATTTTATAGAACTTTGTCTACTATGGCAACATGATGTGCTAGGTGAAACTTGGAAAAATACTGCTTGGCCACTTATCTTAAGGTAAAGATAGGATAAAAGTTTATCTTTTGCACCTACCTGACCCCCAGGGAAGGCCAATGCTTTCTAAGTTGATGGTTCCCTACAGTAGACTGTACCTTATCTTCAAAGGTAATGTATATTGACCCAAATCAGTTTTGGAATCCAATCTACTGCCGAGATGGAGCACATCCTTTTTTCAGGATTTTAGCATCATACGTTTGGTATATTTAGTCCCTAATGCTGAAAGAAATGATCATAGAACATGACATCTAACCTTACCTGTGGTGTCTTTAATCCCTATTGCTCAATGCATGGTGTACGTACTGCATACATGTGTCTTGAGAATGAGGAATGGGCCCCTGAGACAGTAATTTGCCTGTTTCACAAATGATCGTATTTTACTAGAGATTCTGTTTGGGATTCAGATGTGCATTCGGACAGCAATCCCTTTCAAGAAATGATACGTTCTGGATGAGGTCAAAGGTGCTGGAACACTGTATTTAGGATGTGTTTGCAGAGACTATGTGTCTCCTGCTTCAACGCAGTGATAAATAGATGTGCTCCTGTAATTCATTGGTACATGCCCAGGGCAGTAAGCAGTCTGAGGATTTATTTCCAGACGGCATAGAGCAGTGAAGTAGTGTAGTAGAGCAACACACTGGATCATTTTATTATTAGAATCTATTCTACTTAAATTATTACATTATACACAACTTGAGTTCATTTTAAAAAGTAAAAGATAATGAAAGGAATGCATTTTCATAAGAAAGATAATACTGATATGCATGTGATAATCTTCTTTATATCATGTAGTGCGTCATTTGGACACTTTGTGGGCTTGAAATACAAAGAAAATCATGTTCTATGGTACAAGATAAATACAAAACTTTAGCTTTTATTTTAATTAGATTTGTTTATAAAGCATAAGCAATCATTTATTACATTAATATATGTGAAAATAACATTTTAGCATCATATTATTACATACAGGTCTCTAGCTTCAACACAGTGATATATATATGCTCAGTGATTTATTGGTACATGCCCAGGTCAATAATCAGAATGAGGATTTATTTCCAGACGGGCTACAGGTAGTGTTGTGAAATACTTCAACACACTGGATCGCAGATTTAGACCCCCTGCACTCTTACTACTTAAAAACCAAAGAAATGAAGATATGTAGCAATCACATTGTAACAGGGGTGACAGTGACTTAATGCTTATACTAGTGGACTTCTGGTACCTTTAGGGTAAGGTGTTCCCTGAAGGGCTCTCAAACCCCGCATTTCAGATGCCTAGCTGTATCGCTGATGTGTTGCACCTCAGAATCACTTTTAAACCTTACCTCTGGTATCTTTAATCCCTATTGCTCAACGCATGGTGAAAGTATTGCATAAATGTGTCTGAAAATGAGCAATGGGCACCTGAGAGAC
Source organism: Lepisosteus oculatus (assembly GCF_040954835.1). Lineage (NCBI taxonomy): Eukaryota > Metazoa > Chordata > Actinopteri > Semionotiformes > Lepisosteidae > Lepisosteus > Lepisosteus oculatus. The sequence continues at coordinate 331,507 of NW_027168193.1, forward strand.
TCATTTGCCTGTTTCACAAATGATCATATTTGACTAGAGATTCTGTTTGGGATTCAGTTGTGCATTCTGACAGCAATCCCTTTCAAAAAACGATACATTCTGGATGAGGTCAAAGGTGCAGGAACACTGTATTTAGGATGTGTTTGCACTTATGAGGATTTATTTCCAGATGTGCTAGGGGTAGTGTTGTGAAATACTTCAACACACTGGATCGCAGGTTTAAACCCCCTGCACTCTTACTCCTTAAAAACCAACAAATGCAGATATGTAGCAATCATATTGTAGCAGACACTCATTTGCCTGTTTCACAAATGATCATATTCTACTAGAGATTCTGTTTGGGATACGGATGTGCATTCTGACAGCAATCTCTTTCAAAAAATGCTTTTACCTTTTCGCGGCTTTGCCCTTCTTGCCTCTTTGGACAATATCTCCATCTTGTGGTCGTTGTTGGTAATGTCTAGACAATATCTCCATCTTGTGGTCGTTCTTGGTAATGTCTTCTTATGCCCTTTTTTATTTCAATTCTCTATTAGTTGATTCTAGAATCTCTACAATAGAGTTGAAAACATCAGTTTTAAAGCAGACAATATGACATTATTTATAGTCCAATTAGAAATGTATTACCCTGATAGATATCCCAACACCCGGAATGTATTGATACCATATCCCCAGTAATGCTCCTCAGGCCTAACAAGCACACTGTTGGTCTTAGGAAGCATCAGACACAGAAACGGTAACAACATCCTTCTTTCTGTTCACTCAGTCTCTGGTGCCGTGGGTCAGTGAAAGTGCGATGCGCGGATCCAGCGATCTCATCCTGTCACTCAGATGGCACAATCAGTAATTGGTGGCAGTTGATATGGTCCCTCCCAGCAGGATTGCAACATCTGGCAGGGTATCTCTTCTTCACCTACACCCACTCGCCAGGTATCCGGTCGTGTCTCCCCTCTGCTGGAGGTCCCCAAGCGTCCGGCACCTGTTCACAAGCCCTGTGCACCGCTTCAGTTAACAAACCTACAACACTTTAATAGAGAGTTATCTACCCACGGTGTCCCTTCAGTTGATATTTCCTTAGTTGGTCTTTCAGACTGTGGGTGATTGGGGCAATGTGACTTCCAACTTACCCCTAGTGAGGCAATTACAGCCTGGCACACCTTCCCAGTGTAGTCTGCCCCTAGATCAGTATCCAAGGGGCAGGGCAGTCCATACCCTGGGATCATCTTTGTCATACACTTGGGTATGTGCCAGCCCACATCACATCATCATACAACCCCACATTCTTTACACATTTGTTCTAACCACTATTAAACATCTATTAAAGGCCTCAACCTGAATTCTCCCCTTTCCCCAATAGAGGTTTCACAGGGGTCTCAGACTCCCGCTCTCCCAGTGCAGCTCGTCTGGCATCTGCATCTGCATGGTTGTTACCTTGAGTTACTGGAATTCTTTATTTATTGTGTTATTTACACCTTACTCAAGCTGCTTCTGTCGGCAGCTGTAAAACTACAAATCAGTTCAGAGACAAGCCTAGTATTCTTAACTGGAGTCCCTGCCGTTGTGAGAGAATCCTATTTCTCCATAGCCATCCAGAATTGTGGCCTACATGCAACAAATACATACATTATATACATATACAGTAACCCTTTGTCCACACTTACATACAAAGGAATGGTTGATCCATCTGAGGAAACCCCAGTCTCAGCACCTGTAAGAGAGCTTGTTTCAAATTATTATAGGCGGCTTTTGTTGCGGGAACCAAGGCAATCTTGTCCTTGTACTGCACTCCCCCCTTAAGCAGATCTGTTAAGAGTTGTGCTCACCCTGTAAAAACATTGCACCCAAGCCCTGTTAAAATTTCACAATGCTAGACACAAAAGGGCCTTATCATAACTGCTTCTATTAGACACTCTAAAGCTGAAGCAACTCAGACTTGTGGGTTTCCTCGTCAGGGGAAGCACTCAGAATACTATCAACATACTGAGTGATCACAGTCAGTTGAAGCCACGTGATACCCTGTTCTGGATAGTCATTCTTTGTAATGCATAATATTCCAACCCAATAGATCTGGGATAAAACCACCCATTAAAATCTGGTACTCGGCAAGTAAAACTTGCTGCCCCAATACTCCTGTGGCCTCCTGCCGTCTCCCCATATACATTACTCTATAGCACACTGTTGAACAGAGGAGTGAAACAAGCATGACAGTAGTGCTCCAGTATCCCATAACAGAGAAACCAACACTCCATTAACAGTACATTTTTATCCACTGGACTGGGACAGACTTAGGGAGGGTACAAGGGATTTACAGGATCTAATCGTTAGGTAAACAGATCTTCTCACAAGACGTTATTCTCCCCAGTCTCGATTCTAAACCTACAGCGTTTCAGCATGTCTGAGACATTCGAATAAACCCAAATTGTTTCCTCTATTGCAACTAATTGTATAAAAATACAAACACTGTTTATCTAACTACTTTTACGTCCACCTGTACTGTACTTATACTTTCAGACGCTCTTATATTTTCCAATCTCCTTAAGTTGATTTTCGTCAAGTCTCTTTAGTTACGTCTCTAGCCAGTCCCGCTGGCTAAACACACTTACACCGTCATTTAGCTGCAAAAAGGCATTCGCGGATGCTGAAGAATTTATTTCCAAGGCAGCGGGTACAAGCGATTTGGCGTTTTAAAACCACCAGGAACAGCAAAGAGGCACGCTTCTTTCCTTGCGCCGGAACACAAGGACTGGAGGCGGACAACCTAGTCGGCAGGATTCGAACTTGCGCGGGGAGACCCCAATGGATTTCCAATCCATCGCTTTAATCACTCGGCCACGACTACAGCAAGCCCCACCGCCGCTGCGTTCTTGCTACAATCTTACCTGGATCGCGAGGCGCCGGCGGAAGCCTATTTCAAAGTCATTCTCCGTTTAAAAAAAACATTTCCAAAATACAAGCCTTGCAGACAGACACGCCTCAGAGGACTTAAGGGTGGCTTCATGTCGGAATGATAAAGTCTCCCCGTCCGGACATGAAAATGCCACTTTGTTACACACAAAAAAAGAATCAACAACAGAGAAATGCCCACAAGCATTTGAAAAGCCGCACCACGTCGCACTTGAAATAGCTCTTACATTAGTGGTAGACGCAGGAATCGCCTTTTTATTTACGCTCTTACCAACGCGATGGAAAGCAAAACAAAGCAAAGCAGAGCAAAACAAAACGAACAAACGAAAACCCTCACGTCCCACACTTGCATGTAAGGCCGTTACGTGCCCAAGCGGTATTGTATGTCATCCTAGCACTGCAGCCCGGGGCGTACGGTATATGGGAACGAGCGCACGCCACGAATCGTCTCGAATCACTCCCTACAGCTGTAAGGCACCTTGAAGTGTGCACCCCCAACATTCTTCCTTGCGCATCTGTGAAATCTAAATTAAATCTCACGTTGGGGGCATATTTTTTTCCACTTTATCATGAGTCGGGCTCGGCTGCACAGAGGTGAGAGCAGAGCAATGAGGTCACGGGGACAGGGGAGTTACACGCTGGCGGTTTGAATACGCGGAAGATCACTGAGGGATCCACAGTATATGGACCCTCCGTGCTCCATCAGTCCACACTCCGGACTCTGAATCCTGCCATCCGAGTTAAGATCTCGGCGAAACCTGAGGCGCAGTTCCTTCTTAAAACGTAATCTGGTGAGCATTTCTAGAATCATACTTGTATAGATGCAGCCTTTAATGTGTTGCTAGGTTAAAATTGATGACTTCTTGAACTTCAGTAGGCAACTGCCCTCTTGATTTTGGATTTAATTTCTTTATTACAGGGGCGCATTTATGAAGACAGAGTCATGTTCAGGTACTTTGCTTGATGGAGGAAGCTCATTTCGGACTCTGTTATCTGCTCACCTGGAAAGGTCTGCTGTACTACTACAAGAGAGAAGTAGAGTCTGGAAGAAGGGACAATTTTATGATGCTTTGGAAGATAATGTTTTTTTTTCTTTGAAATCGAAATGAATCAGAATATCAGTGCAAAAGACAAACTCTTGGTTTGGTTTAAAGAGATATGGTTTTAAAACAGACAACATGTAGAAAACAGGTGTTTCTCACTTTTGGAAAAGAATGGACCGCGGGTAATATTTTACTAGTTGCAGTGCTGAGCTCACTGGGTTAAAGTCCTGCAGTGTCACACCAGGGCCAGTGGCGCAATGGATAACGCGTCTGACTACGGATTAGGAGATTGTAAATTCGACTCCTGGCTGGCTCGGGTCGTTTTTAAACGCATCAGGCTACTCCCTTAGTAGCCTGTGCTACTTACTGCATTGTAATCGTACCCAGTAAGAGATTTCCTTCATGTAAATGAACTGCACCTGACAGCTTTAGAAAAACACCTGGGCTCAGTACGGTGCTGAGAGCTCAGCGTTGCTGTTGTTCTAATTAGAACGCACTGCATCGGCTATGAACCCGAACTTTTCAATTATTCCGATCAGTAAGTCAACACGTAGTCCACATGAAGGTAGGAATATTCTCTTGTCTGTCTCTTGTTTGTATAGAACTGAATGTCCCTGACAATGTACTGTTAGTTTTAATTGAAGAACGGCATTTGTGTTCAAATATACCAGACAAGTTTACGTAACTGCTCATGCGACACTCAGTTGTAATTAGTCAAGAAATAAAGTCGAACAACAGCTGCGGGTTTGATTCTGAACGTATCAGATTGCAGCGCATTTTACTTCCATTGACAAATGATAGAGATTCGAAGAGAGATCCTTCAGACCAGCAAGCAAACCCACGGCTATTTCGGTTTTCTATCTAGGCAACGTTGGTGTCTGCAATAGCATACATGAAAGCGTGATGCAATTTCTGTGGCTACTTGATTATAATGCTTTTTTTTATTTTTATTAAACATGTAGAATTTACAAATACAAATACAACAAGAGGATCAGAGTCATGTACAAGAGAAAAAAAACGCAGCAGAAAAAAAACATTTAACTACCAGAGGTAATTAAGTAATTATGTGATCAAATTGTATATTTTACACGTATCATATTTTCCTTGCTTTAATATTTCTCAATTATAAACTTTAGTTTCAACATGCATGCGTTTCCTGTAAAAAAATAAAACTCAGCACAGTTTTTTACAAAACAAAAAAAACGTTTTTCTTTTAACAACATTTCGAGTACCTCTGGCATTCATGAAAAAGACATACACAAAAGCAAATAACTAACTCTAAGACTATCTAAACTATTGAGTTTTTCAAAGAACCAGAACTATAACAGTCCTTAACACTTAACTACACCATTCCAAACTAACACTAAAGAAACACTAGTATATACTGGTATAACAAATAAAACCAAACATAATCATTAACTGAGCAGTCACTGGGAGCAAATCTCCTTCCCGTCCACAAAGGCCCTCGCTCCCACAAAGTAGGGTCTCCTCCCCTCTCTTCTGGCAGCTTCAACCTGGGGCCACAGCTGGTTCCTGGTGCTCCTGTCCGCGGCAGACAGTTCCTCTGCAAACCTCAGTTTGTTCCCATTCAAATACTCATTCCCCCTCGCCGCTCGCCAGAGCATGTCCCTCGCCGTCCTCTTGGTGAACTGTATTATAATCGATCTGGGGCGCACTTGCCCAGACATGTTCGCTCTCCCGAGCCTGTGAACAAAGTCAATGGGCGATATTACGTCCTCCTGGTCCGGCAGGGTCCTTTTACAGATACCCTTCACTGTTGCAACAAGGTCCTTATCACGTTCCTCTTTAACTCCAAATAATTTTAAATTCCATCGTCGACAGTATCTATCTACATCGTTCACTTTCAATTCAAGTTCTTTAATATGCTTTTCTTGTTCGGTATTTACTTGTTTAAGAACTTTTACTTCACTCTTTAAGTCTTCAACCTCTTTAAACACACAGTCCATGGACTTTTTAAGACTTTCGATTGCGACTGTATTAAATCGAATCATTTCCTTCAGCTCACCCATCATGTTAAAGATGTTGGTTTGGAGCTCCTCCAGCGTCAGGTCGCCCCTTCCTCTCTTGGCCGCCGGGGTTTTCACAGGTGTGCTGGGCAGGGACTCCGGCTCTACCGTACGAGCGCATCTCCAGCACTCTTTCCACGTCCCCTCCAGCTGCTTCACTTTTCCCTGTAGTTCCATCGATTTTCTTGTAGTGCTATACATATACGATTGAGGTATCTTAGATTTCTCCTTCGAGGACCCAGCACTCTTTTCTTTTCCCAGTGTTACTCATATCGAAATTCTTAAACCTAAAAAAAATCGTTTTTTTTTCTTTCAATTATAACTGAAGTTTAAACAACTAGTGTTAAGTCCTTATTTTTCTGTAGTCAAAAAAAGCAAAAATTAACATTCAGGTCATGAAAAACTAAAAAAAACTCCTCAACCACTAAACTTTACCTCCCACCTGAGCGCCATCTTGAACGCCCCTACCACCAGAGAATGCTCACGATTTCGGAAGCTGTCTCCGGGACGTGCTGATTCCACACATCCTGAATAAATCATGATATAGTTAGTTGCTGTAGCTAGACGTTTAAATGAGTTTCATGGCCAGATGGACTGTTTCCTCCAGCGGTATAGTATTGCAGTGAGACAGCACGATGCCTGCAAGACTATGTCACGCTAAACGCCACAGATTGTGTTTGTCCGTTCGTGTCAGTCGTCCTGCAGCCACGGGAAGTGGGACACAAACATGCTGCAATGCTTTCAAGACGTTAGGATTTGTTTGTGCAACATCCGAGAAGAGTACTTGTGGCTTGAATGTGAACTGTACGTGCCCGCCCCCTTTCCTCTGTAGTGCATGAGTTCCTCCCGGCATGCCCTTCCTCATTGTTCTGTCATCTTGTATTTAAAGGGTTGTATTTCTGCTGCTGAAAATAAGCAACGGTTTTCTCACAACGCCCTTTGTTCCCGACGGAGACCTTGTCTGCCATGAAATTCTTCAAAACCTCAAGCTAGATGAAGAAGAGGACAAATATGAAGCGTTACAGAAACGACATGCCATGAGACTATCGATAACGATTTCCATAGGATCCCCGCGGTTGCCTGGCAACTATCAGCTTTGCGCAGTGGCAGTATCGTAGCCTGTGAGGTTTAGCCGAGGCGCGATTATTGCTAGTTGAAAACTTTTCCCAATACCCCGCTTCCGCCGGTTTGCAATACAATCGGCGAAAGCAATTTTTGACAGTGTCGTCAGAGACTGAGCAAGGTGCTTAAAGACAGATTTGGTCATGGTGACATCATGGTAGAAAGAAACGAGCTTGTTACGTCTCAACAGAAACGCTCTTTAGCTCTTTCAGCGTTATGCAGAGAACAGCGTCTGTCGAGATCACTTTTGAGTCAGCGCGAAACGCCGTGTGCTGTCAGTTTGATTTCATATTGCTCGTAGCGGCGCCCGGCCTTTGTCTGTCAAATGTTAGGTTGCGCTTCTTCATGCTGCATCGTCGGCATGAGTGGAGCTTTTTAAACGTCTGTACTTACTGCGCCCCATAAGAAATCGTTCGTCCCTGTTCAAAAGAGATTGTGCGATGTCCTGCAGCGTTCGCAAAGCAAACCTTTGACAGTTTGAAAAGAGGAATTTATTCTGCTTCCTGTGCGTGCAGTAATTACAAAGTTGAACGTCTTTACACGATCTGCTGCAGTTTTCAGTGGGCGGGCTTTGTCAAATTGCTTGGAAAAACGCAGTTTCGGCTCGGGAAACATCATGAGCAGTGTCAGCACAGAGAGGACCACTGTCGTGAGGCCGGTTAGCTCAGTTGGTTAGAGTGTGGTGCTAATAACGCCAAGGTCGTGGGTTCGAGCCCCGTACGGGCCAGGTCCTTTTCTCCTCTCTTACCAAAGCTGTTAGGTTCCTTTCCGTGGTGAGATGGGTTGTCATGCAACGCTGCCACATAGTGCCGACAGACAAGAGTGTTGCGGGAGAAGAGAAAAGTGTTTGAAGTTTTAAGAGTGTATTAGGTGGAGCCAAAATCAAGTGTCACAAATGCAAGTGGGAGGATTTCCAATGTTTAATATGGTAAAAATAAGCAGAAGTTATCTGCCGGTCATGGCACAGTCTGCCATGCTTTTGTCATATACTGTAAAGTGGTGTCGAACTGGAGCCTCACCATTTGCATATGTGAGGCTCCAGTTATACATCGAGTGTCACGTTAAATGACAAAAATCAAGAGAGTTAAAGCAGCTGGAGAGGTTTTCTTACAACTTTTGAGCTGACACAGTTTTGGAAAATGTTTCCTTCACGCTGCACTGTACAACATAGGCAGCCAAGAGTCTCCAAAACAAAACAGAATTGACAGATAGGAGAAAATTCCCACTCGTCCTGAAGTTCCCAAAATCCAGCACTGAGCGTAAACAAAGTGTCTAAGTAGCGTGGGAATGCTAACCCTAACCCTAGCTGGAGTTTGAGCAATCCAGCACTGAGCGTAAAAAGATGAGTCAAAGTAATGTCTAATCTGATTAGTTTCCTTAGAGCTGGTTCAGAGTTTG
>NW_027168193.1:345000-395000 GCF_040954835.1 Lepisosteus oculatus
ACTATACCATGTTCAGCCACCGCTAGAAAATGTACAGCTCTAGCACCAGAGCAAACAACAGGAGGGCCAACGTCAAATGTGTAAGACATGGAGAGCGATGAGAATGGGATTCGAACCCATGTCTGCAGAGCACAATGGATTACCAGTCCATCGCCTTAACCACTCAGCCACCTTGTCAATGAAACTGGGCTGTCCGGACATGGGATGGCGCGCTCCAGATGATCTTTTTCTTTTTTTTCCCTCGTACTCGAGGGTCATTTTCCTGTTCCACATGCAATTTCAACATTTTCCTTAGGAGATGTCAAGCCAGCAAGCCACTGCTGTGGTTCAGTGGCCAGTGTGGAGTTCAGTGGCCCTGTTGTACACAGAAAGCAAATTGAGCTCCTTGGACATCAAAAGTTCCAGATAAAAGCCATTTGTCACCCTTTCTCTTGGTGTTGATATTGCTATTGTATGTAAAGGTGGCAACTTGCTCAGCGAGCAGGCGGAGCACACACCGAATGCAGATGTGTCTGAGTGGTGTGTCCAAGTGGCTGCAAAAGGATAATGCTCCTGGGGCGCCGGGGCTTAGTTGGTCAAAGCGCCTGCCTGGTAAATAGGAGATCCTGGGTTCAAATCCCAGCGGTGCCTTCTTTGTTCTGTTTTCTCAAACAGAACTGGTCCTTACAGACAACCGCCTACGGCTAGACTTGCAAGTATTCATTTCCTGTCTTTAACGCGACTTGTTTTTCTTAAAATGGATGCAACTTGCAAAACATGAAATACAAACCTTGCTAATCAGCGCTGGCGGCTGGCAAAAAAAAAAAGAAGTCAGCAATGTTTTTTTTCTTTAACCTTAACCCTGCTAACGGAGACGAGTTAAACAACCGAGTCTATGCAGCTTAAACGGTCCGCATGTCGGGTTCTTAGCTGAAAGGGTGGTAAATCACGCTCACCCCAGTCCTTAATCTTTTAAAGAGGATACAAAATTGAACCTAGTCGCCACATCACATACATCCTGTTCAATGATAAAAAAGTGACATCTATCCTCGATCCAGAGTAAATCCCACGTTGAGGGCATACTTTTTTCCACTTTACCATGAGTCGGGCTCAGCTGCACAGAGGCGAGAGCAGAGCAATGAGGTCACGGGGACAGGGGAGTCACACGCTGGCGGTTTAAACACGCGGAAGAAAACTGAGGGATCCACAGTATGTGGACCCTCCGTGCGCCATCAGTCCGCACTCCGGACTCTGAATCCTGCCATCCAAGTTAAGATCTCGGCGGAACCTGAGGTGCAGTTCCTTCTTAAAACGTAATCTGGTGAGCATTTCTAGAATCGTACTTGTATAGATGCAGCCTTTAATGTGTTGCTAGGTTAAAATTGATGACTTCTTGAACTTCAGTAGGCAACTGCCCTCTTGATTTCGGATTTAATTTCTTTATTACAGGGGCGCTTTTATGAAGACAGAGTCATGTTCAGGTACTTTTCTTGATGGAGGAAGCATATTTCGGACTCTGTGATCTGCTCACCTGGAAAGGTCTGCTGTACTACTACAAGAGAGAAGTAGAGTCTGGAAGAAGGGACAATTTTATGATGCTTTGGAAGATAATGTTTTTTTTTTCTTTGAAATCGAAATGAATCAGAATATCAGTGCAAAAGACAGACTCTTGGTTTGGTTTGAGATATGGTTTTAAAACAGACAAAATGTAGAAAACAGGTCTTTCTCACTTTTGGTAAAGAATGGACCGGGGGTAATATTTTACTAGTTGCAGTGCTGATCTCACTGGGTTACAGTCCTGCAGTGTCACACCGGGGCCAGTGGCGCAATGGATAACGCGTCTGACTACGGATCAGGAGATTGCAGGTTCGACTCCTGCCTGGCTCGGGTCGTTTTTAAACGCATCTGGCTACTCCCTAAGTAGTCTGTGCTACTTACTGCATTGTAATCGTACCCGGTAAGAGATTTCCTTCATGTAAATGAACTGCACCTGACAGCTTTAGAAAAACACCTGGGCTCAGTACGGTGCTGAGAGCTCAGCGTTGCTGTTCTAATTAGCACGCACTGCATCGGCTATGAGCCCGAACCTTTCAATTATTCCGATCAGTAAGTCAACACGTAGTCCACATGAACGGTAGAAATATTCTCTTGTCTGTCTCTTGTTTGTATAGAACTGAATGTCCCTGACAATGTTCTGTTAGTTTTAATTGAAGAACGGCATTTGTGTTCAAATATACCAGACAAGTTTATGTAACTGCTCATGCGACACTCAGTTGTAATTAGTCAAGAAATAAAGTCGAACAACAGCTGCGGGTTTGATTCTGAACGTATGAGATTGCAGCGCCTTTTACTTCCATTGACAAATGATAGAGATTCGAAGAGAGATCCTTCAGACCAGCAAGCAAACCCACGGCTATTTCGGTTTTCTATCTAGGCAACGTTGGTGTCTGCAATAGCATACATGAAAGCGTGATGCAATTTCTGTGGCTACATTTGTTGCACGTCATGCACAGTAAGAGTGTTTCTAACACCAAATAAAAAGTCAACAATTAGCGATCACGCCCTTCTCCTCAGTTAACCCACTGAAACCCTTGCTGTTAACAGTTCTTTACTGCGTGCTTTACCAGCACCTACATATCGTGTCGGTTCTTTCAGCTTTATTCATTAGGTTTTCAAAGGTATAAGTAGAGCACCAGAGGTGCGAACGCAAAATGTGTGGTTATCTGAAGAATTGATTTCAATGGCAGCGGGTCCAAGCGATTTCGCGTTGTTATAGTACCAGGAAAGGAGAAGCGGCACTTCGCCTCTGCCGTGCAGGCACAAGGCGACGTGCGGCAGACGCCGGAGTCGGCAGGTTTCGAACCTGCGCGGGGAAGCCCCAACGCATTTCGAGCCCATCGCCTTAACCACTCGAGCACGACAAATGCGAACTCGCCGCCGCCGTATTCCTCCTATAATCAAACACGGACTGCGAGGTGGCTGCGGAAACCTTTTTAAAGTTGCTCTCCGTTAAAAAAAAATACCTTTCACAAGATTCGTGCCGGCAGACAGACACGCCTCAGAGGGTTTAAGGCTGGCTTCACGTTCAAATGATAAAGTCCCCCAGTCCGGATGTCAAAACGCAACTTTGGCAGACCGAAAAAAACATCAACAAACCAAAAATGTGGACAAGGATTTTACAAGCTGCACCACACTGCACTTTCAAAAGCATTTACATTCGTGTTAGACGCAGGAATTGCCTTTGATTTGCGCGCTTACGAACGCCATGGAAAACGAAACAAAACTAAAGCCCTCAGCTCCTGCACTTGATTATAGTCCCGTTACGTGTCGAAGCAGGAATTTACGTCATCCTACCACTGTAACACGGGGAATAGAGGGAAATGAGCACAAGCTACGAATTGTCTCAATCACTCCCTACAGTAGTAAGACGCCTGGAAGCGTGCACCCCCATCATTAATCTTTGCGCATCTGTGCAAGGTAAACTCTGTAGCAGTCTCTGAAACGGCTCAAAGGAAACACGTGATTGATTCCATGTGCATCTGGGGTTCATTTCTTATTTATATTTAATTCAAGGGAAAGGCTTGGGTCAGTTTCAGACGGCCTCCAACAGCGAGATTCAAGCGCCCCACCTTCAGCCCAATCTGCGCCGCCAGAACGCCAACGGCTCCTCTGGTCTCCGGGGTGCGGTTGTGACCCCGTAACCTAAAGTGTTGGTGGCAGACAAATGGAGACTAACAGGTGATGTCCTAGGACATGACTACATTGTGACACTCGGTGGGGATGGTGACCATTGCTTGGAAAAGAGTGCGAGGCCCCTTTAGAAAAACATTTTGTTAACAGGCATTCTGCCTTAGTCCAAACACCTATAGCTTGCAAAGCGCATGCTATTAGACAGGCACCTCTGCAAGACCTTAAGAGTCTCTTAAACTAGTGATAGTAAGGTGTTCCCAATGGGCGATGTTTGGCTTTCAAATCATCTCTCTGTGGAAGCGCCGAGATGCAGCTGTTTAAGGCTTAGAAGCAGCTGACTGTTTCACTACCTAGCGGATTACTGTCAGTCAGGGAGCTCAGAGGTGAAAAGCCTGTCTGAGAAACAATTCGCCGTCAATCAGTTCAATATGTTCCGTACCAGCTCGGCGCACCTGAGATCATCTTGGTAGCCGTGTAGCTCAGATGAGTGAGAGCGTGTGTGTGTGCACCACCGTGATTGGATGCCGGTCCTTCTCAGGTCACAGTAAACCTTCTGCTGCCTAACTTTCCTAATTTTGGGGATCCCTTTGAAAAAGCAAAGGAAAAAAAAAAACTGGCTCTTCATCAGCGTGATCGACCCAACCCAGTGTGTCCCAGTGGCCTAATGGATAAGGCACTGGCCTTCTAAGCCAGGGATTGTGGGTTCGAGTCCCATCTGGGGTGCTCCTGTCCCATTTTGAGCGTACAAATGTCCTTGTGATTTGCAAAGCTGCAACCCCACCTTACTCAGTGAGCGTCTCTGCTTTTCTCTCACATACAGTTGGGAGAAAAACTTTTGTAAACAGCCCTTCGGAATGATGTGGATTTCTGCATGAATGGCTCCTAACATGTGATCTTATCTTTATCTAAGTCATAATAATCAATAAAGAGAGTCTGATTTAACAAACAACACACGCCCAACATTTGACATTGCTGTTTTAACAAAACAGCCTCCGCCATGCTTCCCAGGTGGGATGAGGTTTTGGAGTTGGTATGCAGTGTTTTGTTATCTCCAAACATAACGCTGTGCACATTTACCAACAAGTTCAACTTTTGTCACGTCTGTCCACAGAACATTGTTCCAGGAGTTGCTGTGGAACATCCATGTGGTCTTTAGCAAACTTGAGAGGGGCAGTGGTGGTTTTTTTTGGGGGGAGAGCAGTGGTTTCCTCCATGGTGACCTCGCATGATCACCACTCCTGTTCAGATTTTTTCTTATGGTGGACTCATGAACACAGACATAAGACAAAGTCAACCACCTGTTCGCTAGATCCCATCCCCACTCAGCTAGTCAAAGATTCCCTCGAAGGACTGGCAGGACCTATAATTAGTATGATGAATGCATCGCTTGCGTCAGGCGTTGTACCTGATCAATTTAAGGTAGCGGTTGTTAGACCGCTCCTTAAGATGTCAAATTTGGATCCACAAGTTCTTAACAACTACAGGCCTGTCTCAAAGGTCCCATTTCAATCTAAAAGTCTTGGGAGAATAGTTGTTGCCCAACGTCAATCGTATCTGGATTCAAATAATATACTTGAGAAATTTCAGTCTGGTTTCTGAAACTGCATTAACAAGAGTCGTAAATGATATTCTCTTAGCTACTGATGCGGGGAATGCAACAGTGCTTGTGCTTTTAGATCTTAGAGCTGCCTTTGACACGGTTGACCTCTCTGTTTTGTTACACAGGCTTGAGTTTGAGGTTGGCTTATCTGGAACCGTCCTTCAGTGGTTTACTTCACATTTTACTCATCGTTTTCATTATGTTCAAATATCTAATAATTGTACTGCTTCATCAATGTCACCAGTTCAATTTGGGGTACCAGAAGATCAGTGCTGGGACCAATATTGCTCTCTCTCTCTACATGCTGCTGATAGGTAGGATAATATGAAAAAATAATATGAACTTTCATTCATATGCTGATGACACTCAAATAAACATTTTGTTTACACCAAACGACAACTCTTCTATTATCAGTTTAGTTAAATGCATTAAGGAAGGAAATACTTGGATGTGTGAAAACTTTTTGTTACTCAACTCTGAGAAAACTGAGGATCTGTTGATCGGAGGCAACAATACTGATAGGACTACTATAACTTCAGCACTTAACTCAGAGGATTTAAACATTTGCCTCAAAGAGACAGCACGTTACCTAGGCGGCATATTAGACACAAGGCTCTTAACAACTTGCATTGTTAAGTGCCTTGGGACAACCTTGTTGTGAAAGGCGCTATATAGAAATACATTGATTTGAATTGAATTGACAATGTAAAATGTTGTGTGTGTTGTTTGTTAAACAAGACTGTCTTTATTTATCAAAAAATAAAAGGAATTTGCTAGGAATGCAAACGTTAGGTTGCGCTTCTTCATGCTGCATCGTCGGCATGAGTGGAGCTTTTTAAACGTCTGTACTTACTGTGCCCCATAAGAAATCGTTTGTCCCCGTTCAAAAGAGATTGTGCGATGTCCTGCAGTGTTCGCAAAGTAAACCTTTGACAGTTTGAAAAGAGGAATTTATTCTGCTTCCTGTGCGTGCAGTAGTTACAAAGTTGAACGTCTTTACACGATTTGCTGCAGTTTTCAGTGGGCGGGCTTTGTCAGATGGCTTGGAAAAACGCACTGTGTTTCGGCTCGGGAAACATCATGAGAAGTGTCCTGCATGTTTTCTGTGTATAGCTGTCTTTTAACGCATACAGAATTCATTCGAAATCATTGATTTCTCCAATTAACAAGGGTCCCTTAAAAGATGAGTCAAAGTAACGTCTAATCGGATTAGTTTCCTTAGAGCTGGTTCAGAGTTTGCTCAAGAGTTTACCTTACACAGATGCGCAAAGAAGAATGTTGGGGGTGCATGCTTCAAGGTGCCTTACAGCTGTAGGGAGTGATTCGAGATTCGAGACGATTCGTGCCGTGTGCTCGTTCCCATATACCGTACGCCCCGGGGTGCAGTGCTAGGATGACGTAAAATACCGCTCGGGCACGTAACGGCGTTATATGCAAGTGCGGGACGTGAGGGTTTTCGTTTGTTCATTTTGTTTTGTTTTGCTCTGCTTTGCTTTGTTTCTTGGTCAAGAGGCGTAAGGTAAGTCGTAATCCAGGGAGAACACTGGTGGCAAACAGTCCGAGGTGAGAGGCGAGGTCCAAAGTCGAAAAGTTAGAAGGGGAGTCCAATATCCAGAATAAACGAGGTAATGGAAAAAACGCCAGGTAGAGCTCTCAAGGAGTAGACTCAATACCAGCGGGAAGCAGATAAAGATGGTAAAAATAGCACTGCGTACCGCACGGTGGAGTGTGTGCAGGTGGGTAAACTCGTGCGGCGGCGTTTGTTAATAATCACCCGCTGCTGGTGCTGTTTAGATTGCTTAAGAGTTGGTCTTAACTGCCTGGCGGTCATGACAAGCTCCTCTTTAAGCTGTGGTTTAGTTTTGCATTCATGTGTTTCTAGAGCAGTTATTTATGGGGGTGGGTGGGTCTTTCACAGAGGCTCAGGACAAATCCCCTGCATGAAAGTCTACTGTGTGCGTTCAAACAGTCACAGGTTAAGAGCCAGGCAGGAGGACAATGGACAGAAGAAGCAACGAACTAAAAATAAAAGAACGAATATGAAAAAGCCACCATCTTTTTCTTTTTGACATTTTCCGACTTTCATGCAAGCCAGGACAAAGTTGCTCGTAGCTACTTGTGGATTCAAATACTCTATCGAGTGCTTTGATGAGTTTTTGCAATTTGATTGTCGTCCTGTCAGCCTGTTTCTGTTTTTTTTTTCAATCTAGTGATGGAAAGTAAGAGGGAAATGATGGAGCAATCAATAACCGCTCCGGAAAAATGGCAGAAAGAAATGGCCCGTCACTAAGGACATTTGTGAAGCAGAGGAGTGACATCACCACAAAGGCGACTTATTCTGCTGATCGTTTTGGTGAATAATGATTGAGGCGTGTTAAGAGAAAGGTAGCTGCGTCAGCATGCTTAGGCTGCAAAGGATAAAGCAAAGGTTTACTCCATGCTGAAAAGAGAAGAAAAGAAGCACAACGTTTCGGCTGTGGAGCCTTCTGCGCCATCTTCTTTAGCAATGGTGATGATGTTTACATTGGAAAAACTGAGACACGCATACTGGAGGGGCTTGAACCACCAACTTTTCAGCACCACAGAGTCTGACAGTCTTTTGTGCGCCCTACATTTGCAGGTTTATGGTCAAAGAAAACAATCACTTGCACTTCTTGCAGCCGGCAATCTTTTTCCACTGACAACCAAGAAATGGATTTCATCTTTCACAAGCTGTATGGATTTCTTCAAAAACAAGTTATTCCAGAAAGGAAATGAATTCTTGCATTAAACTGAACCAAGCTGTACATGTTTGTCTGAAATGAGATATGCGGCACAACAAGACACGGAGAGAGGCACCGCTGGTATTCAGACCCAGGATCGCCTGCTTACTAGGCAGGCACTTTAAGCCACTAGGGAACAGCGCCAGCAGAGCACCGTGCTTTTACAGACACTTGGACACATCTGCGTTCGGTGTGCACTTAATCTGCTCTCTGAGCCCGTTGCCTCCGTCCCATTTAATAGCAGAACTGACGCCAAGAGAAATGATGAGAAATGGCATTTATCGGGCACTTCTCATGTCCAAGGAGCTCAATGCCCTTGACACCTCCCCAAGGCGACAGAGCTGTGCATTCTTTGGCGACAACATTTTTTCTTTTGTTTTATTTCTATACTTATTGATAGAATAAAAACGATATGTCATGTACTGTAAGGGAAATGTCTCTTTTCATGGGGAAAGCTAGCACCAGCAAATGTTGTGTTTAGAAGAAGTGATTTAACATGACACGTGACCTAATTTACCGGAGCAAAAGCTCACCCAGCAAGCCCTGCTTTACTTCTACAGGAGAGAAGTACTGTAGAGTCTGCAAGATGTTCAGCTGGGTAGCTACGTCAGCATGCCTCGGCTGCAAAGGAACAAGTAATAGGTTTATTGCATGCTGAAAAGAGAAGAACGGAAACACAGCGTTTCGGCCGTGAGGTCTTCTCACACCTGAAGAAGCCTCACACCTGTAAAAGGCTCCATGGTTTTCTTTCTTCTCTTTTCAACATGGAATACACCTATTGTCTGCAAGATGTGACAATTTCACGGTGTTTTGGAAGAAAACCTTTTTTCTTTGAATTCAAAATCAATCAGAATTTCAGCACGACACACCAACACTTTTTCTGTTTTAAGGAGATGATATTTTAAACCTGATAAAAATAGTAGGAAACACAAGTTTCTTGCTGTGAAAATTTAGATGGGGAAGTGTACTACTGGTAGCAGTGTAGAGCTCTCTGTGGTGGAATGCAAACACATGTTCTATGGGCCAGTGGCGTAATGGATTACGCGTCTGACTTCGGATCAGAAGATTGTAGGTTCGAGTCCTGCCTGGTTCGTGAGGCTTTTAAACCTCTCAGGTTCCTCGGTAACAGGTTGCCGTCATGTATATGAACTATAGAAAAGCATCTGCCACAACCCGTAAATTAGCACGCAAGTGCGGGCTAGTTAACACAGAACTGTATGGAGATCATCTCCAGCTCCGAGCTCAATTGCAATGAAAAAACATGCAGAACAGAACTGGAGAGCAGCTGAATTTGTGCTCAGTAGGGTGGGGAGGACTCAGCATTGCTATTGTTCTAATTGGCATGAACTGCAGGGGATCTGAATCAGAACACGTCACTTAGTTCGATCATTGCGTCAATATGTAGGCCACGTTAATATAGAATTATTACTTTGTCTGTCTCGTCTTTGTATATAGGTGAATGTCCCTGACAATTTCATGTTAGTTTTTAAGAACGACATTGGTGCTAATATATACATATATAGCATATAAGGAACACGTAAAAGTTTAGTCCATGTTGAAAAGATAAGAAAACCGCCACAACGTTTCATCTCGGAATAAATCTTTACTTGTTGTTTTGCAGCCTACCCATTCTGACCTAACTCCTCCCTTGAAATTCCCTAACAGATAAGGGTACGTAACGGCTCATGCGATGCTCAGTTGCAATTTGTCCCAAAACAAACAAGAACAGCAGCTGAGGGTTTGAGTTTGAACATGCACTGTATTAAAGCAGCTTTTATTTCCATTGATAAATGCTAGATATTCCTACAGAGATTCTCCAGGTGAGTAAGCGATTCCTGTTTCTGTTTCTATTTCTGTTTCATATATATATATACAGTATATATACAGTATTGTACTATTATTATATAATTGTTACACTGTGGCTGTGTTGTGTGTGTTAAGCTGCTGTTGCACTGCAATTTCCCTCACGGGATCAATAAAGTATCTATCTATAAGAAGACATTACCAACAACGACCACAAGATGCAGATATTGTCTAGACATTACCAACAACGACCACAAGATGGAGATATTGTCCAAAGAGGCAAGAAGGGCAAAGCCGCGATAAGGTAAAATCATTTTTTGTAAGAGATTGCTGTCAGAATGCACATCCGTATCCCAAACAGAATCTCTAGTAAAATATGATCATTTGTGAAACAGGCAATTGAGTGTCTGCTACAATATGATTGCTACAGATGCAGCCATTCAAAATGCGCGGGCGTACGCTGTACGCAGTCTACCACAAGTTACCGGTAAATACCGCGAGTTACCGGTAAATACCGCTAGCAAAATAATAGTATCCGGAATTTCCGCAAGGTGGAGCTAATAAAGCTCAACTTCTCATGTTTGAGCTGTAGCCATCAAAGTCTTTAATGAAGATATTACTAATAGTATTAATAATAAATGAACTTGGACAAGCTGTAAACTCAAAGTATTGCCCTGGTCCACATTATTTTTTTCATTGCCCGTCTTTGTAAAAGTAACACCACAGCATTTCGCAATCACGCATTTTTTTCCAATCATGCAAAGTACAGTAATTTTTGAGAATCGATTCACCATGCCTTTCACATGCTCATAAAAGAGGTTGATTTAGGAACATAAACATATTACCGTATGCAAACTGTACTGTATACAGTTTGTATATGTATATGTATATGTATATTTAATGTCTTAACTGTGCCCGTTTAAGTATTGAATATTTATATGGAATTTTACCACTGAAGGGAAATCTTAGTGCCTGAGCATAAAAAGAATAGCAGCATACTGGAACACGTGTGAAGGCCATAAACGATATTAATTTTGGAACATAAACATACAGTATATGGCTGGTCTCGGTACTTTAAAGAAAACATACACGAAACATGGTTTCATTATGACCAGAATCGGTCTTGAGATATTTTTAACTTGATTTACAGTATTTGAGAGGTATGTCTTGACACCGATACTACGTAAATACTCCTCACGTATATGTTTCTAGGTTTATATTATGCATTTCATACGGTCAAATTGCTTTTGAGCAACTGATAAGAAGCGCGAAACGGTATGCCCAGGGCGTTTTAGTTTTCGTTTTGTTTTAATGCAGTGCAGTGGATTGATTAGAGATATCAAGTACATACAAGTCATTTTTTAAATGTTGTAGTTCGTCTTGTAAAAATGTTACGAGTACATCATCTGTCAACAATTACACAGGTTCTGTTTCCATATTGCGGTTTTTGGTTACGTAATATTATTTTCTAATTTCAGGTTGTGAATATATGATTTGGGCAAACAGAGCCGCAAAGAAGTACATTATGGGTTGTTGTTGTTTTTTTGCAGTTTTATCTAAAATAAGCGATGCTTAAACCTTTGTCTGATTCTTGTGAAACTATCCACACGACAGTTACCTAGGAGTTGACTTCAGTGATGTCACTGATGGGATGTTTCTAAAAATCCATCCTCTGTAAAACATCTTCTCTAGTTGTTCTGCATATGTATTCGCTAATGAAGCTGTGTTTTTCTGAGCCTGGTTCTCTACATTTCTGTATGAACCAGCTTAGAGGGCTAAAGACAGCTTGTGTTTAAATTGAGTGTAAGGTAATTTATGCTTCTAAAGTCATGGTCAGCATTTATTATTGTACTGTGCTGTAAACTTCTTCTGTGCCTAATTACATTATTTTATAGTCGATAATGTTTCTGTAGTGCTTTTTCAGCCCTCAGCATGTGTCTGCGCTGGTGGTGCTGTGGGTTAGGTTCCTGACTCCTATGTCACATGGTCTGTGGTTGAATCTCATGGAACTATGACTTTAATTTTTAACAAACATTTCTTTGAAAAAATGAAACATTTCCCTTGGTCAGAGATTAAATAAAACCTCACTCGCATCAAAACAAATTTATATTTCTAAATATCACAACATGATCGAATTTACGTCTTTTTAATAACAATGAATAGTCACCTATGCGTTACAAAATAAACATTTATATTGATTTGAATTGCGTTTTGATTTAAATCGTAAACGCGTGTTTAAATATATGTGTTTAAAGGCGATATACTGTATAAAAGCGCTGATTCTTATGGAATGTGTTCGGCCGGGGATTCAAAAAAAATATTTTTTTTAATCGCGTATCTAAGGAAAATTGCAGTATAACTTTGTTCATGCACAAACAGTGGCATGTTACATTATAATTTGGGTGTCTCCTCTTGCCAGAAAGCTCTAAATTGCATTTTGAGTGCGGTTTTTGACTTTTTCTAAATTGCAACCCATAAATAAAGCTGATACAGTTTAGACTTACTGTATTCTAAACTGTATTACAACATCACATTGGACAATGCAACGTAAATTGCAAAAATGCACTTGGAATCTATCCTAGCCCTACTATGAAAATTATTTAAACTGCGACACTTATCATTCATCTTTAAATAAACTTTATTTTATATAGCGTTTTAAGCGAATAGGTAATTAGATTGCTCATAAACCTAATCGCTTTTTCTACATAAACACAGCGTGATTGCTCTCTGAAAATGTTTTTTTCTTTATATTTAGGCTCAGATTTCAACTATAGATCGTATTATTATGAACTTTCTTGGAAAAATGTCTTTTATGTAAACCATGTTTGCTATTAATTCATTTAGGGCTAAAATACGTTCATTGTCTTCCAATCGAGTCGAGTTGACATTGGAAGCTTGCCACGCCCGGACTGTTACACCAACGCATTAGCATGTTGAAGCGATTTCATTGAGGAGGCCATCTACTAGTTAACACTGTACTTCCTACTTTGAAAATACCTGTGAAATTGGTTTAATTCGTCACAGCCAGCACTCCGGCAAAGAGGGGGGTTGTACTCGTTAATGTCTGATGACATACAAGTGGAAAGATTACAGATTTTAACCGTCTTTTTTCTGAACCAGGGAAAATCTGATCATGTTTCTCTATAACAATAATAAAAAACTTTATTTTCAATTATTTTACATATCCCGCTTGCACATCGCATGACTTTAATAAATCTATTCTTTATTAATACTAAATAAATAATACTAAAAATACTTCAGCAAATAGGTCACTTGATTTTTGGAATAATTCCAAATAGCACAATGATCCACTGGCATCCCTGAAGTCTGTTTAGTGCATAATCTTCCAAATACAATCACTAAGCAATTATAAGAATTATACCATCCTACTTCTTTGTGATATCCTGTAAAAACTAAACCTATTTTTATAAGGCTTTTACTCAAAAGATTTCCAAACACACAAAGCATTTGTGAAGTACTATAGTATTTCTAAAGGTTACTGGTACAACATCAATCATTAAAGCTTAACAATAAAGTTTAGATTGCTGACTATGGACTAACTACATTAACTAACTGCAATGCAACACTATACATTTTACAAGAATATCTGGTTGAATTCTTGCATTTGTAGCCAATTTAATGCGAGAGAAATAAGCCAATTTAATTATTTCACAAAAAATAATGTGATATAAAATGGATGTTTTTAACTTTATTGTAGTGTTTTAGAAACTAATATGTCTTCAAAAATGGTTGTTTTTCACTCCTAGGAATGAAAGCTGTTGTTATATAATGTTTATTTTCAAATTTTGAAAAATCAAAGGATTCTAGCTTTCTCCCCTTTCAGGCATCGGACACAGAGAACCTCATGGTTTTCCTAAAAATCATTTTTTATGTTCCCTGGTGTTCCAAACTTAGTTTTAATCAATTTTAATTTGTTATTATGTTAAAAACAGGGTAATAAATTTCTAATTGGACTATAAATAATGTCATATTGTCTGCTATAAAACTGATGTTTTCAACTCTATTGTAGAGATTCTAGAATCAACTAATAGAGAATTGAAATAAAAAAGGGCATAAGAAAACATTACCAACAACGACCACAAGATGGAGATATTGTCTAGACATTACCAACAACGACCACAAGATGGAGATATTGTCCAAAGAGGCAAGAAGGGCAAAGCTGCGATAAGGTAAAATCATTTTTTGAAAGAGATTGCTGTCAGAATGCACAACTGAATCCCAAACAGAATCTCTAGTCAAATATGATCATTTGTGAAACAGGCAAATGAGTTTCTCAGGTGCCCATTGCTCATTTTCAGACACATTTATGCAATACTTTCACCATGCGTTGAGCAATAGGGATTAAAGATACCAGAGGTAAGGTTTAAAAGTGATTCTGAGGTGCAACACATCAGCGATACAGCTAGGCATCTGAAATGCGGGGTTTGAGAGCCCTTCAGGGAACACCGTACCCTAAAGGTACCAGAAGTCCACTAGTATAAGCATTAAGTCACTGTCACCCCTGTTACAATGTGATTGCTACATATCTTCATTTCTTTGGTTTTTAAGGAGTAAGAGTGCAGGGGGTCTAAATCTGCGATCCAGTGTGTTGAAGTATTTCACAACACTACCTGTAGCCCGTATGGAAATAAATACTAATTCTGATTATTGCCCTGGGCATGTACCAATAAATCACTGAGCATATATCACTGTGTTGAAGCTAGAGACCTGTATGTAATATTATGGTGCTAAAATGTCATTTTCACATATATTAATGTAATAAATGATTGCTTATGCTTAATAAACAAATCTAATTAAAATAAAAACTTAAGTTTTGTATTTGTCTTGTACCATAGAACATGATTTTCTTTGTATTTCAAGCCCACAAAGTGTCCAAATGATGCACGACATGATATAAGGAAGATTATCACATGAAAAATCGGTATTATCTTTCTCATGAAAATGCATTCCTTTCATTACCTTTTAATTTTTAAAATGAACTCAAGTTGTGTATAATGTAATAATTTAAGTAGAATAGATTCTAATAATATAATGATCCAGTGTGTTGCACTACTTCACTGCTTCACTGTTCTATGCCGTCTGGAAATAAATCCTCAGACTGCTTACTGCCCTGGGCTTGTACCAATAAATTACAGGAGCACATCTATATATCACTGCGTTGAAGCAGGAGACACACAATCACTGCAAACACATCCTAAATACAGTGTTCCAGCACCTTTGACCTCATCCAGAACGTATCATTTCTTGAAAGGGATTGCTGTCTGAATGCACATCTGAATCCCAAACAGAATCTCTAGTAAAATACGATCATTTGTGAAACAGGCAAATGACTGTCTCAGGGGCCCATTCCTCATTCTCAAGACACATGTATTCAGTACGTACACCATGCATTGAGCAAAAGGGATCAAAGACACCACAGGTAAGGTTAGAATTCATTCTGACTATATTCTAAAATATTGGACTCATATTCTTATGATGGCAGACATGATGCTGCGTTTAAAACCGGGGTTAATGGACATTATATGACTGTCAATTCTGTTTTGTTTTGGAGACACTTGGCTGCCTATATGGTACAGTGCAGCGTGAAGGAAACATTTTCCAAAACTGTGTCAGCTCAAAAGTTGTAAGTGAACCTCTCCAGCTGCTTTAACTCTCTTCATTTTTGTCATTTAATTGTCTGTCGGCACTATGTGGCAGCGTTGCATGACAACCCATCTCACCACGGAAAGGAACCTAACAGCTTTGGTAAGAGAGGAGAAAAGGACCTGGCCAGTAAGGGGCTCGAACCCACGACTTTGACGTTATTAGCACCATGCTCTAACCAACTGAGCTAACCGGCCTCACGACAGTGGTCCTCTCTGTGCAGCGCCTTTTACTTCCATTGACAAATGATAGCAATTCGAAGAGAGATCCTTCAGACCAGCAAGCAAACCCACGGCTATTTCGGTTTTCTATCTAGGCAACGTTGGTGTCTGCAATAGCATACATGAAAGCGTGATGCAATTTCTGTGGCTACATTTGTTGCACGTCATGCACAGTAAGAGTGTTTCTAACACCAAATAAAAAGTCAACAATTAGCGATCACGCCTTCTCCTCAGTTAACCCACTGAAACCCTTGCTGTTAACAGTTCTTTACTGCGTGCTTTAAGAACACCTACATAATGTGTCAGTTCTTTCAGCTTTATTCATTAGGTTTTCAAAGGCATAAGTAGAGCACCAGAGGCGCGAACGTAAGATGTGTGGTTATCTGAAGAACTCATTTCCATGGCAGCAGGGCCAAGTGATTCAGCGTATTTATAGTACCAGGAATGGAGAAGCGGCACTTCGCCTTTGCCGGGGAGGCACAAGGATACGTGTGGCAGACGCCATAGTCGGCAGGATTCAAACCTGTGCAGGGAGTTCGCAACGGATTTCAAGTCCATCGCCTTAAACACACGGCCACGACTACAGCAAGCTCACCCCCGCCGCATTCCTCCTATAATCTAACACAGAGTGCGAGGTGGCTGCGGAAACTTTTTCAAAGTCGCTCTCCGTTAAAAAAAAATAAATACCTTTGACAAAATACGTGCCGGCAGACAGACATGCCTCAGAGGGTTTAAGGCTGGCTTCACGTTCAAATGATAAAGTCTCCCCGTCCGGATGTCAAAATGGAACTTTGGCAGACAGAAAAAACATCAACAAACCACAAATGTGGACAAGGATTTTACAAGCTGCACCACACTGCACTTTCCAAAGCATTTACATTCCTGTTAGACGCAGGAATTGCCTTTGATTTGCGCGCTTACGAACGCCATGGAAAACGAAACAAAACTAAAGCCCTCAGCTCCTGCACTTGATTATAATGCCGTTACGTGTCGAAGCAGGAATTTATGTCATCCTACCACTGCAATACGGGGAATAGAGGGAAATGAGCACACGCTACGTATGTCTCAATCACTCCCTAGAGTCGTAAGGCGCATTGAAGGGTGCACACCCATCATTAATCGTTGCGCCTCTGTGAAAGGAAAGCTCTTGAGCAGTCTTTGAAACAGCTCGGATGAAACACTTGATTGCTTCCATGTGCATCTGGAGCCCATTTCTTATTTTCACTTCACGCCGCCCAAAGCATTTCTAAAACAGGAGATTCGTGTTTGGGAATGCGCCCTGCCCTACGAATAAAACAGGTCTACGGGTCTGAAACCTGCTCCACGGAAAACAGTTCTGTTGCGCTTTTGATCAAAGGGAGATTCGCTGTTCTTACTTTTTGATGACATAACACCCAAAGGGGCTTCTTTGGAGCTGGATTCCAACCAGCATCCTAAAGTTTCTTGGCGGTATCCTTTACAGTCCTCTGTTCGGTCGACAAGGGACAGAAGGGGGCAGCTTTCCTCACACACACAGTGCAATGTACTGTAGTGTTCCCGTTCATTGAATTCGCAGTTCTGCATCAGACCTCTAACTCGTTTCCTTAGCTTGGATTTAAGCCATGAAGCAGGCTTCTAGTCTATAAACGTCTAGAGAAATCACAAACTATTTGAGAGGCCATCATCCCAGGGGAACTGACAAAGTCTATCCCTAAACACCTAGCGCAATCTCTCGAGAGACTGTCAAAAATCGCTTTCTCCGTTTGCGTTGCAAGTAAGTGAAAACGCGGTCTCAAACCAGAGCCACTTGGCAGCAGCGGCACGTAAATACTGTTACTGTCACTGCTCGATACTGACGTTAGCCTACTATACCATGTTCAGCCACCACTAGGAAATGTACGGCTCTAGTACTGGAGCAAACAACAGGAGGGCCAAAGGCACACGGGCACACATGGAGAGTGACGAGAATGGGACTCGAACCCATGCGTGCAGAGTACAATGGATTAGCAGTCCATCGCCTTAACCACTCGGCCACCTCGTCTAGGAAACTGGGCTGTCCAGACATGGGTTGCAGCGCTCCAGATGATCTTTTTCTTTTTTTTCCCTCGTACTCGAGGGTCATTTTCCTGTTCCACATGCGATTTCAACATTTTCCTTGGGAGATGTCAAGCCAGCAAGCCACTGGTTCAGTGGCCATTGTGGAGTTCAGTGGCCCTGTTGTACACAGAATGCACATTGAGCTCCTTGGACATGAAAAGTTCCAGATAAAAGCCATTTGTCATCCTTTCTCTTGGTGTCGATGTTGCTATTGTATGTAAAGGTGGCAACTTGCTCAGCGAACAGGCGGAGCACACACCGAATGCAGATGTGTCTGAGTGGTGTGTCCAAGTGGCTGCAAAACGACAGCACTCCCAGGGCGCCGTGGCTTAGTTGGTTAAAGCGCCTGTCTAGTAAACAGGAGATCCTGGGTCCGAATCCCAGCGGTGCCTTTTTTGTTCTGTGTTCTCGAACAGAACTGGTCATTATGGACAACCGCCTACAGCTAGACCTAATTAAATGCAAGTATTCATTTCCTGTCTTTAACGCGACTTGTTTTTCTTAAAATGGATGCAACTTGCAAAACATGAAATACAAACCTTGCTAATCAGTGCTAGCGGCTGGCAAAAAAAAAAAGAAGTCAGCAATGTTTTTTTTCTTTAACCTTAACCCTGCTAATGGAGAAGAGTTAAACAACCGAGTCTATGCAGCTTAAACGGTGCGCACGTCGGGTTCTTAGCTGAAAGGGTGGTAAATCACGCTCACCCCAGTTCTTAATCTTTTAAAGAGGATACAAAATTGAACCTAGTCGCCACATCACATACATCCTGTTCAATGATAAAAAGGTAACATCTATCCTTGCTCCAGAGTAAATCTCACGTTGAAGGCATCTTTTTTTTCACTTTACCGTGAATCGGGCTCGGCTGCACAGAGGAGAGAGCAGAGCAATGAGGTCACTGGGACAGGGGAGTCACATGCTGGCGGTTTGAATACGCGGAAGATCACTGAGGGATCCACAGTATATGGACCCTCCGTGCGCCATCAGTCCGCACTCCGGACTCTGAATCCTGCCATCCGAGTTAAGATCTCGGCGGAACCTGAGGCGCAGTTCCTTCTTAAAACGTAATCTGGTGAGCATTTCTAGAATCGTACTTGTATAGATGCAGCCTTTAATGTGTTGCTAGGTTAAAATTGATGACTTCTTGTATTTCAGTAGGTAACTGCCCTCTTGATTTCAGATTCAATTTCTTTATTACAGGGGCGCTTTTATGAAGACAGAGTCATGTTCAGGTACTTTGCTTGATGGAGGAAGCTCATTTCGGACTCTGTGATCTGCTCACCTGGAAAGGTCTGCTGTACTACTAAAAGAGAGAAGTAGAGTCTGGAAGAAGGGACAATTTTATGATGCTTTGGAAGGTAGGTTTTTTTTTCTTTGAAATCGAAATGAATCAGAATATCAGTGCAAAAGACAAACTCTTGGTTTGGTTTAAAGAAATATGGTTTTAAAACAGACAAAATGTAGAAAACAGGTGTTTCTCACTTTTGGTAAAGAATGGACCGGGGGTAATAGTTTACTAGTTGCAGTGCTGAGCTCACCGGGTTGCAGTCCTGCAATGTCACACGATGGCCAGTGGCGCAATAGATAACGCGTTTGACTACGAATCAGGAGATTGTAAGTTTGACTCCTGCCTGGCTCGGGTCGTTTTTAAACGCATCGGGCTACTCCCCTAAGTAGTCTGTGCTACTTACTGCATTGTAATCGTACTCAGTAAGAGATTTCCTTCATGTAAATGAACTGCACCTGACAGCTTTAGGAAATCACCTGGGCTCAGTACGGTGCTGAGAGCTCAGCGTTGCTGTTGTTCTAATTAGCACGCACTGCATCGGCTATGAACCCGAACTTTTCAATTATTCCGATCATTAAGTCAACACGTAGTCCACATGAAAGGTAGAAATATTCTCTTGTCTGTCTCTTGTTTGTATAGAACTGAATGTCCCTGACAATGTACTGTTAGTTTTAATTGAAGAACGGCATTTGTGTTCAAATATACCAGACAAGTTTATGTAACTGCTCTTGCGACACTAAGTTGTAATTAGTCAAGAAATAAAGTCGAACAACAGCTGCGGGTTTAATTCTGAACGTATGAGATTGCAGCGCCTTTTACTTCCATTGACAAATGATAGAGATTTGAAGAGAGATCCTTCAGACCAGCAAGCAAACCCACGGCTATTTCGGTTTTCTATCTAGGCAACGTTGGTGTCTGCAATAGCATACATGAAAGCGTGATGCAATTTCTGTGGCTACATTTGTTCCACGTCATGCACAGTAAGAATGTTTCTAACACCAAATACAATGTCAACAATTAGCGATCACGCCTTCTCCTCAGTTAACCCACTGAAACCCTTGCTGTTAACAGTTCTTTAATGCGTGCTTTACGAGCACCTATATATTGTGTCGGTTCTTTCAGTTTTATTCATTAGGTTTTCAAAGGCATAAGTACAACACCAGAGGTGCGAACGCAAGATGTGTGGTTATCTGAAGAACTCATTTCCATGGCAGCGGGGCCAAGCGATTTAGCGTTTTTATAGTACCAGGAAAGGAGAAGCGGCACTTCGCCTTTGCCGCGCAGGCATAAGGAGACGTGCGGCAGACGCCATAGTCGGCAGGATTCAAACCTGCGCGGGGAGTCCCCAACGGATTTCGAGTCCATCGCCTTAACCACTCGGCCACGACTACAGCGAGTTCGCCATCGCCGCATTCCTCCTTTAATCTAACACGGAGTGCGACGTGGCTGCGGAAACCTTTTCAAAGTCGCTCTCCGTTAAAAAAAAATAAATACCTTTGACAAAATACGTGCCGGCAGACAGACACGCCTCAGAGGGTTTAAGGCTGGCTTCACGTTCAAATGATAAAGTCTCCCCGTCCGGATGTCAAAATGCAGTTTTGGCAGACAAAAAAAACAGCAACAAACCACAAATGTGGATAAGGATTTTACAAGCTGCACCACACTGCACTTTCAAAAGCATTTACATTCCTGTTAGACACAGGAATTGCCTTTGATTTGCGTGCTTACAAACGCCATGGAAAACGAAACAAAACTAAAGCCCTCAGCTCTTGCACTTGATTATAATGCCATTACGTGTCGAAGCAGGAATTTACGTCATCCTACCACTGCAACACGGGAAATAGAGGGAAATTAGCACACGCTACGAATCGTCTCAATCACTCCCTAGAGTCGTAAGGCGCATTGAAGGGTGCACCCCCATCATTAATCGTTGTGCCTCTGTGAAAGGAAAGCTCTTGAGCAGTCTTTGAAACAGCTCGGATGAAACACTTGATTGCTTCCATGTGCATCTGGAGTCCATTTCTTATTTTCACTTCACGCCGCCCAAAGCATTTCTAAAACAGGAGATTCGCATTTGGGAATGCGCCCTGCCCTACAAATAAAACAGGTCTACGGGTCTGAAACCTGCTCCACGGAAAACAGCTCTGTTGCGCATTTGATCAAAGGGAGAGTCGCTGTTCTTACTTTTTGATGACATAACACCCAAAGGGGCTTCTTTGGAGCTGTATTCCAACCAGCATCCTAAAGTTTCTTGGCGGTATCCTTTACAGTCCTCTGTTCGGTCGACAAGGACAGAAGGGGGCAGCTTTCCTCACACATACAGTGCAATGTACTGTACTGTTCCCGTTCATTGAATTCGCAGTTCTGCATCAGACCTCTAACTCGTTACATTAGCTTGGATTTAAGCCACGAAGCAGGCTTCTACTGTATAAACGTCTAGAGGAATCACAAACTATTTGAGAGGCCATCATCCCAGGGGGAACTGACAAAGTCTATCCCTAAACACCTAGTGCAGTCTCTCGAGAGACTGTCAAAAATCGCTTTCTCCGTTTGCGTTGCAAGTAAGTGAAAACGCGGTATCAACCCAGAGCCACTTGGCAGCACGGGCATGTAAATACTGTTACTGTCACTGCTCGATACCGACGTTAGGCTACTATACCATGTTCAGCCACCGCTAGAAAATGTACGGCTCTAGTACCGGAGCAAAGAACAGGAGGGCCAACACCGAACGGGCACAAGTGTCAGACAAGGAGAGCGACAAGGATGGGACTCGACCCCATGTGTGTAGAGCACAATAGATTAGCAGTCCATCGCCTTAACCACTCGGCCACCTCGTCAACAAAACTGGGCTGTCCTGACATGGGTTGGGGCACTCCAGTTGATCTTTTTCTTTTTTTTCCCTCATACTCGAGGGTCATTTTCCTGTTCCACATGCGATTTCAACATTTTCCTTGGGAGATGTCAAGCCAGCAAGCCACTACTGTGGTTCAGTGGCCAGTGTGGAGTTCAGTGGCCCTGTTGTACACAGAAAGCACATTGAGCTCCTTGGACATGAAAAGTTCCAGATAAAAGCCATTTGTCATCCTTTCTCTTGGTGTCGATGTTGCTATTGTATGTAAAGGTGGCAACTTGCTCAGCGAGCAGGCGGAGCACACACCGAATGCAGATGTGTCTGAGTGGTGTGTCCAAGTGGCTGCAAAAAGACAGCACTCCCAGGGCGCCGTGGCTTAGTTGGTTAAAGCGCCTGTTTAGTAAACAAGAGATCCTGCGTCTGAATCCCAGTGGTGCCTTTTTTTGTTCTGTGTTCTCGAACAGAACTGGTCATTATGGACAACCGCATACGTCTAGACTTAATTAAATGCAAGTATTCATTTCCTGTCTTGAACGACTTGTTTTTCTTAAAATGGATGCAACTTGCAAAATATGAAATACAAACCTCGCTAATCAGCACTCGCGGCTGGCAAAAAAAAAAGAAGTCAGCAATGTTTTTTTCTTTAACCTTAAGCCTGCTAATGGAGAAGAACCTAGTCGCCATATCACATACATCCGTTTCAACGATAAGAAGGTAACAACTATCCTCACTCCAGTGTAAATCTCACGTTGAGGGCATATTTTTTTCCACTTTACCATGAGTTGGGCACAGCTGCACAGAGGCGAGAGCAGAGCAATGAGGTCACGGGGACAGGGGAGTCACACGCTGGCGGTTTGAACACGCGGAAGATCACTGAGGGATCCACAGTATGTGGACCCTCCGTGCGCCATCATTCCACACTCCAGACTCTGAATCCTGCCATCCGAGTTAAGATCTCGGCGGAACCTGAGGCGCAGTTCTTTCTTAAAACGTAATCTGGTGAGCATTTCTAGAATCGTACTTGTATAGATGCAGCCTTTAATGTGTTGCTAGGTTAAAATTTATGACTGCTTGAACTTCAGTAGGCAACTGCCCTCTTGATTTCGGATTTAATTTCTTTATTACAGGGGCGCTTTTATGATGACAGAGTCATGTTCAGGTACTTTGCTTGATGGAGGAAGCTCATTTCGGACTCTGTGATCTGCTCACCTGGAAAGGTCTGCTGTACTACTACAAGAGAGAAGTAGAGTCTGGAGGAAGGGACAATTTTATGATGCTTTGGAAGGTAATGTTTTTTTTTTCTTTGAAATCGAAATGAATCAGAATATCAGTGCAAAAGACAAACTCTTGGTTTGGTTTAAAGAGATATGATTTTAAAACAGACAAAATGTAGAAAACAGGTGTTTCTCACTTTTGGAAAAGAATGGACCGGGGGTAATATTTTACTAGTTGCAGTGCTAAGCTCACTGGGTTACAGTCCTGCAATGTCACACCAGGGTCAGTGGTGCAATGGATAATGTGTCTGACTATGGATTAGGAGTTTGGAGGTTTGACTCCTGCCTGGCGCTGGTTGTTTTTAAACACATCAGCCTACTCCCTAAGTAGCCTGTGCTACTTACTGCATTGTAAGAGCGATTGTGAGCGGTTTTGTTTTCTCTCTTTGACCAGCCCAGCTGCGCCCCACCCGAAGGCAGGGAAGCACAAAAATTGTATGGAACTCATTCATGCTCCTCTCCATGGAAATCTTTAGTAAAAGGCAAAAGATTTGTACGAGATGAAGAGAAACCAGAGTGCGTGGCTGGACAGCTGCAGGAGCCCAGGCCGCCTTCAAGCCCTCTGCCCTGCCGGTCGTGGTTGGCAATGCACCTGGCCTTACAAACGAGCCAGTGGGGCCCGTTCAGCTCCGGGCTCATCGCCTGCGGCTCTCGGCTTACCTGGCAGGGGAGATACCTTGATCAGCCTGTAGTTGGTGTAGTTGGATTGTTTTCTTGTTTTCTGGAAGCAGTGTTTGTTTTGCAGTTTGAGATGGCAACCTTTGGATCCCGCAAGAATGCTGTACGTTTTGAGCTTTTGGATGACCTCTTCATGGATCGTATGCAGTTAGGCAGAAAAGTGTTACAGAAGGAACTTGGCTTTGAACCTCGGCACTTGGATTTCATCTTCGCTCTCCCAGGTCAGAAAGCATTTGAGGTTGTTTTTGCTACCTATTCTCTGTTTGAACAATGTGTGGATGTGTTTGAGGCAAAAAGAGGGAAAGTTCCTGCCCTTGAGAAGATCAACTTGCAGCCTCTGACACAGAGAGAGAGGAAAACGGTGCATGTTGTTATGTTCTCGGAAATGGCAAAGACGGAGGACATTCACACCTGGCTTAAGCAGTACTGCACAGTCCACCATGGAACTGAGGTTAGAGATGTTGACGGTATAAAAACAGGAGCAAGGACATTCGAGGTTCGCTTGCTACCGGACAATGTAAATGGAGGCTTAAGGCACCTGCCCTCTACAATCCGGCTGGGCGCCTGCAATGGCTATGTTTTTTATGTGGGACAACCAAAGGTGCGTCGGCGCTGTGGTGCTGTGGGACACCTGGCATCGTCCTGCACTGTGAAATGCTGCAAGACCTGTGGCAAACAGGGACATTTAGCCTTTGACTGTTCAATGCTGCCAAAGTGCAATTTATGTGGCTCGGAAGGACACGTTTTTAAGAACTGCCCTCACGCCTACGCCAATAAACTCAAAATGAGAAAGGATGAGGCAGTGCTTGTTTCAGCCAAACCGGCCCGAAAAGCCAAAGCAAACAACAAGTCAAACAAAGAACCCTTGTTGAACAAAGAGTCTCAGCCTCCAGCCAGGATCAGTCCTGCTGTGGCTCCGGGGCCGGTGGAAGAGAAATCCACTACGCTCCCACAACCGCAGACTGCACCAGACAAGCACGAGGGTTTGAAAACCCCAGAGAACAGCGAGGACCCCTCCCCCACTCCTGCTCCTCAGAACGAGGGCCATTGTGGGGCCCCCACCGGTGGAGCGGGTCCAGCGACGATACCCAGGATTCAGCGGAGCTGCTTTTCTCAGACTCTGCAAGTGCTACAGATGCCCTCCTCTCCTCCATCCAGTCCGTCACGGAGGATCTGCAACAGCTGGTGGGTGAGGGGGAAGAGGAGACTGGTGCATCGGCTGCACCCCTTTCCCCTCAGTGCTACCAGGAGCTGGACTTGAGGAAAAGGAAAAATGACTCTGTTTTCTCCCCGAGCGAGGAGGAAGGAGAGCATGGCGATAGGGACAGCTGGAACCCCTCCACCCCTCCTTCTACCCCCTTCCTTGAAATGGACTCCGTGAACGCTTTTACTGCTGCCACCCTGATGAAGGCTCATTCAGAGGATGGCTGGCAGGAAATTGGTAAGAAGAAAAAGAAAAAGAGAAGGTAACAGGTGAGACCGAAGAGAAATGTGTTTTGTAAAGACTGGTTCCACTTTCTTATGTAATATGGCTCTAAACATAATTTCTCTTAACACCAGAGGTATCAATGACAGAGTTAAATGCCAGTGTGTCTTTGATTACCTCCAGCAGAGAGAGGGAGATGTGTTGATGTTGCAGGAGTGTGCTTTAGCCTATCAAGAGAGGTATAAAAGCTTTGAAGATAGGTGGGATAAAGGGCCTTCTGTTTGGTCAGGGGACAATAACAACAGAGCCTCTGGCGTGGCCATTCTTTTCAAAGGATGGGCTTTCAAATTGAAAAGTATTCAGAGGGTCATAGATGGCAGGTTGCTGTGTGTGGATGTGGAATGGGGGACCGTTAACCTGCGGCTAATCAATGTGTATTGTCCTACTGACGTGGGAGGAAGGGTGGAGCTACTCAAGGCACTCTCTCCCCTATTGTTAAGTAGCACAGACGTGATAGTGGGAGGGGATTTTAATTGTATCTTAGAGCACACAGACAGGCAGTCTAGCTCTCCGATAAAATTGGATTCCAGCTCACTGGCCCTGCAAAACTTAGTTCAAGACTTTAAACTCTCAGACACATATAGATGTATATATCCCACAACAGCAGGATATAAATGGTCAGGGAGGAATAGCAGCTCCAGAATTGACTATTGCTTTGTCTCAGAGAGAGTGAAAGTTGTTGGGGTCACTCTTCAGCCTGTCTTCTTCTCAGATCATCAGGCTTTAGGGTGTAGAGTGGAACTCAAGGGCGGGACTGTCTTTGGCCCAGGCCTCTGGAAACTCAACACTAAGCTGCTAGAGAACGAGGGGGTAGTATCCCGCTACAAGGAGAAACTATCACAGTGGCTGTCCTTGCAGTGTCTGTACGGGTCAGTAGGAGAGTGGTGGGAGGAGGTGAAGGTGAGGACAAAGGCCTTTTTCATGGCTGAGGGAAGGAAGGCTGCTGCCAGACGGAGAGGAGTGCTAGCCAGGAAACAGAGGCAGCTGCAGCGTCTCTACACGATGATGCACAGTGGCTTCGATGTGCTCGAGGATATCACCCTTTTAAAAAAGGACATCCGGAGCATAGCCGAAGAAAGTAGTCGAGTGCAGTTCTTGGAAGAAAATGAGAAGTGTTCTCGCCTCTTTTTCAAGAAAGTGGAAGGCTCCAAGTCTGTCATGGAAAGTGTAGTTGATGAGGAGGGACGAGAGAGAACAGAGCCGAGTGCAATCCTCTCCTGCACCGAGGCCTTCTACTCAAGACTGTACAGCTCTACAGAGGTAAAGGATGAAGAAATTCATTTTTTTACCTCAAAGCTAGAAAACGTTTTGAGTGAAGAAGATAGGGAAGTACTTGAGAGGGATTTGACAATAGAAGAGCTGAGACAGGCTATGGAGAGCTTACAGAAGAGGAAAACTCCGGGTGCTGACGGGCTCCCTAAAGAATTTTATTGCACCTTTTGGGATCTGCTTCAGGATCCGCTACTGCTCCTATTCGAGCGAAGCTCCTGTCCAAAGCCCTTTTCCTGCGCCTACAAAATGTAGTGGCCTCACTGGTAGGGAAAGAACAGACTTGTGGGATAGCAGGACGCCTGATGAGCGACAACCTGGCCTTGTTGAGGGATGTCTGTCTGTACTCAGAGGATCGCTCCCTCCCTCTGTGCATTTTAGGTGTAGACCTAGAAAAGGCCTTTGACCGCCTAAACCGGCAGTACTTAACATTGGTACTTGAGCACATGAATTTTTGCCCCATCATGAGAAAGTGGATTAACCTGCTGTACACAGGTAGCAACAGCAGAGTAATGGTTAATGGCAATAGATCACACCCCTTTGAAGTCTGTTCAGAGGTGAGGCAGGCCTGCCCATTATCCCCCTTGTTATTCGTTTTGGCTATGGAGCCCTTAGCCTGTGCCTTGCGCCAGGATCAGGCCATTAATGGGATACCAGTGCCTGGAAGTGGGGGAGGAGATGTAAAGACATCTCTATACATGGATGACCCTGCTCCTCTCTGACAATGCCTCAATTAGCAGAGCTCTGCAGTGCTGTGATCGTTTCTCTTTGGCTTCATCCGCAAAAATTAACAAATCTAAGAGTGAGATTTTTTATCAGAACTGGAGGGAGCCAAAAGAAGGACATGATCTCAGGCTGCAAGAGAAGAGAATTAATTTACAGGTGCCATTCCCCGGCATTGTGGCCATTGTCGGTGCTCACACGCGATAAGATAAGGCGGAGGAGAGTGGGGCATGCCCAGCGGCAGACATTCAAGGAGGGGGCAGTGCGAGGTGAGGTGAGGTGAGGTGCGACACCCCGGAGCCCCGACGCAGCTAATGCGGAGCACTTGTTGGACTGGCATCGAAAGGACGTGTGCGCACGGAGCGAGCCTTCCCTGCGGCGGAGCGCGGGAACTTTCTCCCCCCCTCCCGCTGCAGGAGTTGTGTGCGCTGCAGCGGTGCCGAGAGAAAAGCACAGAAGGCAGCAGGCTCTGGAGAGCAGGTAAGAGATGGAGCCTTGTGGGCAGGCGAGCAGGCCCGTTTTTTGGAAATTGCTGAAAAGGTTTGTTCGGTGTGTGGCAGGCGCACGTCGCGAGCTTGCGTGGCGATCTGCCGGTCTGGAGTTATGCAAATGAGGCCGAATTGCATCCCGGGACATGCTGCGAATGCGCAACGGTGACTGCAGATGTGTAGGAAACGGTGCGCTCGTTTTCTTGTTTTGCCCACACTTTTGAGTGTTAGTGTGGCGTGTGAGTGTGTGAAAGAGTGGGCCCAGCAGGAGGCGGTGGCGTGCAGGGCGAGGAGGTGGCCTAGGCTGCGCAATTTGTGCTGTGGGTGCGGGCCTCTTGCAACTTGGTTTATTTGGTTTATTTATGGTTCGCATAAATAAAACCGGAAAAGAGGAATTTATTCTGCTTCCTGTGCGTGCAGTAGTTACAAAGTTGAACGTCTTTACACGATCTGCTGCAGTTTTCAGTGGGTGGGCTTTGTCAGATGGCTTGGAAAAACGCACTGTGTTTCGGCTCGGGAAACATCATGAGCAGTGTCCTGCATGTTTTCTGTGTATAGCTGTCTTTTAACGCATACAGAATTCATTCGAAATCATTGATTTCTCCAATTAACAAGGGTCGCTTTTTGAACCTGCCAGAAGCATTCTTTCAATGTAACAGATTTACTCCGGGGAAAGGCAGCATGACATTGAGAGTAGCTCAAGCTTTCAGCACCCGTATCGGACTGCGTGTATGCAGACACCGCTCAGAATCCCCTGTAAGATTCTCCTTCAATTCTGTTTTGCATTCCGTTTTTCAAAAGGCTGCGCTTTGCTAGTCACAATCCAAGGCTCATGACAGCATTTGAAACCAATCGCCACTGCGTTGGCCGGGAATCGAACCCGGGTTAACTGCTTGGAAGGCAGCTATGCTCACCACTATATCACCAACGCACGCCAACAGGTGCCCTGCAGGACACCACCAGAGAATGCTCACGATTTCGGAAGCTGTCTCCGGGACGTGGTGATTCCACACATCCTGAATAAATCATGATATTGTTAGTTGCTGTAGCTAGACGTTCAAATGAGTTTCATGGCCAGATGGACTGTTTCCTCCAGCGGTATAGTATTGCAGTGAGACAGCACGATGCCTGCAAGACTGTCACGCTAAACGCCACAGATTGTGTTTGTGTTGGACAGTTGGACCCTACAGTTGGACCCTCGTCGACAACCTGAATAGCTTATTCAGAAGCAGTGCTGGACCGGGAACGAACCAGCTTCTTCCCAGGCACAAGAGTGACTTGTGAGGACTCGCGGTCACACTCTGTGCATAGAGACTTTCTACCAGCCAGCCGGACTGCTGGTAGATCCCCTCGGAGCAACGACTGCCCTGCGCGCCGCAGTCAGATTCCTCCGCCCGTCCTACTCCGAGCTGCACCTTGACTGGTTGGCCGGTAGCCAGAGGACGCCGGGACAACGCCCATTGGACAACCGCTGGAACAGAGGCTGCAACAGAGCCTGTCAGCTGGTTTGGTGTTCGTGCCGGGAAATTCCAAATCCATACACAGCGGATAAGTAAACCCCATGTTCTACATTGCATCTCGAGAATTTAATTGTACCTCAACACAAGTTGTTATCAATTTAATTCATGAGTAATGTATTTACTTCCGAGTTTAGAGTAACAGTGGGTAATAACACTGATTAGCGATTTGGTAACCGAACGATATATATTGACATATATTCTCTGTTGTGTATCTCTTTGTGTTTGCATCTCTTCGGGATTATATACCTTGTATATTGATAACCCTCACAGTAAGGTCTGCCACTCGTATCCAGGCAGACTAGTATATGTTTGGTGCACAATTTATATTAATAAATGTATCTAGTGTATTGAACCCCTGTGTGTGCGTTGTTAGTTGTTCTGACGATTGATTTTCTAAAAGCCCCAACGAACAACCTTGTGATTACTGCTACAATTAATAATTGTCTCAGTAAACCCATCAAACCATTACATTTAATGGCGTCCCTGGGTGGGTGAGTTTAGAATGAAATGAGAATCAGTCGCACAGAATAACTGAAGTTCAGCACAGCACCGCGGCTTCTATACGCGAATACCGGGTGTGCTGATAACTGCGTAAAGAAATCCCCCTGTTTTCTAGCGTTTAGTGTAACGTGTGCTGATTGGAAATCCATCTGCTCGGGTGTCTAGATTCCATACTGTATTTTGGAAAAAGAAAAAAAAAAGTAATACTCTTAAAGTTTCTCTGACGTAATGACAATGGCTGCTAAAATGTCTGAAGTGGAGTCGCTTATAAGTACTATTTCTAGCGACGACAATCCTGGTTACTGGAGTGGTATCGAAAAGTTGAACTTTGATGATATTGAGAAGCTGCAAGTAGATTTAGTAGCTAAGGTAGCGAACCAGCTTAACACAGGAGTGTCTGTGAACGCAGTTCTGGTCCTATCGAGTTTCACCTTAAATCTAGCTAAACAGCTGGAACTGTCTTTGTCCGAGCTGACAAAGTTTCAAAAGCTTCAGGGAACGCTAGAAAGATATAAGGTGGAGCGAGTCGAGTTGTTGGATATAATCAGAGAAAAGAGAGTGAAAAATGAGGAAAGTGAAGACTGACTCAGGGAAGTTTTAGGTAAATTAGATGACTTGTCTGCTAGAGAAACTGCGGCTGAGGTAGCTAGGAGAGACCTGGAAGGGAGCTCGAAAGAAAAAGAAAAAGAAATTGAGAGTTTAAATGAGCTCAGCCAGGAAAGGCAAAAGGAGTCAGATGCTGCCGTACTGGAAGCAAAATAGACTAGATCCCACTTGCATGCCAGCCCACCTAGCAGCCCGGAGCGCTCACCCAGCGCGCCGGGAGGAGGTTTCTCCCGGCCAGGGTCTGTGGTCGGATCGGCATGGGGGAGATCGCCGAGTCCTGCGCGAAACGCAAGGGCGAGTCAGTTCAGGCATAGACCCCCTGCTCCTGATCACGGCCGTCTCCCTGCCCGCGGAGAAACCGTAAAAATTAACCTCCACTCCCTGAGGCAGTTAGCCAAAGATGTAGAAAGGTTTGACCCGTCAGTGTCAGGGAATAATGTGGAGACCTACATCGATGAGCTGAGATATACTTTGCAGTTTATGCCCGAAGCGTCCGAACAGGAAAAGGCTATGTAAGTAAGGAAAACTACCAGCCGAGCGATCCACGAGTGGATGTCTAGACAAGGACCGGAAGTCTGTAATAGCTTTGAGGAGCTGTGTCAGGCAATGATCGGAGAATTTTCGGCTTTTATCGATCCCATAGCTGCCGTGGCTGCTGTGCACCATATTAAGCACGAAAAAGCTGAAGCCCCTCGCGACTATTATCAGAGGCTTAGGCGCACTTATTTTGCAGGGCGGAATGAAGAGGGTTGCGAAGAGAACGTGAATTTCAAAGGTTTATTCATTGCTAATCTGCATCCCTCAGTCAGGAAAATGATTGTGATGCACACACAGCGATGAAAATGGCTGACATTAGAAGGTTGGCTCAAAAAGCCTGGGGAGCTGAAGTCTCTGCTTCCTCAGAGCGAAAACCTGCTAAAACGGCCGTGTTCGCCACTAAAGCCAGCAGGGTTGACGACTCGCCTCAGCTCGAGGCAGCTGAGGTTCCTGAGCTCGCTAAGCCCCGGCACAAAATAGGCAGGCAGGACCGCACTAAGCGTCAGAGCCGCCGTGAGCGCTACGGGGAAGGCAAGGGCTCAGGCAGAGTCTATCATAAGACTGGACGAAGGGAGTCGACTGCAGCCCGCCTGGCCAGGCTTGAACAAGCCCTGCCTGAGAGATCAGGACAGGGTAAACCTTCCGCACCGAATGCCAGAAGTGTGAATGAGCTTAGGGGGACCACGCCCCTTCTCACTGGAGGAGGCGGGGATCCGTCCCAAGCCCCTCCCTCAGTCTATCTGATTGGGTGGGAGGGTTCCTGCCTGGAAGAAGGCTGTGACTCTGAGTTGGGCGCTGACCCCGCCCCTGAAGTCAAAGAAAAGGCAGGCTTCCAACAATTCTTAGGGAATCTCAGCCAGAAAGGCAAAGCAAGGCGTATTTATATCAAGGTTTTTCTTGAAAACGTCTTAGATAGAGAAGCACTGATTGACACTGGGGCTGAAATTAGTTTGATGTCAGCCGATCTACTCAGCGAGCTCAAACGAGTAGCGAAAGGAAAAGGCATCAGACTTAAGGTAGAACCGTGTAAGATAGATATTTCCAGCTATACCCAGGATCATGCCAGGATCACACACCGAGTGTGGGTGGCACTTAGGTTCGGGCCAATGAACATGGTGCATCCTGTTTACATCTCTAGGTTAAAAAGAGAGCCACTACTCATTGGCCAAGACCTGCTTGACAGGCTGGAGCCTCTGGTGGACTGCCAGCGTGGAAAATTGTGGGCTCAGGTCAAAAACCCTAAGCCTGTTGCACAGCAAAAAGGGGGATTCAGTGGTTATGCTGTGATCACACAGTGCCCACTGAACACTATAGCTGAGTTGGAGGTTCCTCCTGGTTCCTCTGGACGAGAATAAATGTCTCTTCTTGCTTTCCAAAACTACAGGGAAGTCCTGCCCAGGCCAGCACTCCCACGGTCTCCCAACTACAGGAGCAGTGCTCCGAGCAGCTGCTTGACCCGCCAGGTAAAGCACACCCCCTTTTCATCCCTGAAGAAGAGTGGATCTCCCTGTCCGGTAATGAATGGGAGTCCTTTCTGTGCACCCTGGTACCTCAGGGGGTCCAGGACTACCACCCCATGGTGGTGGGAGGGGGTCCAGGTGGCAGAAGTGCAGGTTGATGATGTAATTCTTAGCCTCAGCTCTGAGAAGTCCATAATCAGTGAAGGTCTGTTCGAGGACCTGTCGCGAAGCTGTCAGGTGACCCTGGTGACGCAGTCACAGGTTCTGTGGTGGGCACCCCCACCTCATAGGTCCATTTGGAGCAAAGGAAGCTGTGTAGCTTCCATCTCCATCGGAAAAAGGAAGTTTGCTCACTACTTCCAGGTAGCACCTCAGCTGACCCATTCTGTCTGCATTGGTGCAGACCTATTGGTTCGACTGGGCGCCCAGCTGGACACAGTAAACAGTGTGCTGTGGAAACGGGTGGACCCAGATGCCCACTCTCTAAGCGGTGACCCCGAGAACATTCGGTCAGGTCAGACGATTCCTCAGGCCTGCCAGGTAGTAAACGAATCGGACCTGATCGTTCCTGCGTCAACAGCAGGGTTTCCGGTACGCCTTGTCCTAAAGAAGGGACAGAGAATGGACGCTGAGATGGTTTTCTTCCAACCATCAGCTCAGTTTATCAGACTGAACCTAGCAGTCTGTTGTACCCCCAAACTGGAACGGAATGGCCGAGCCACCTGCCTGTTGGTGCAGAACATAGCAAAACAAGATGTCAAAATCCCTGCTCGCACTGACATGGGACTGGAATTGACAATAGTTTCTATGATTTCGAACTGGCCATCCCAGTACTGGGGCAGCTCCCTGGTCCCTTGGCTTCATAAAAGCGCCACTGTAATAAAGAAATTAAATCCAAAATCAAGAGGGCAGTTGCCTACTGAAATACAAGAAGTCATCAATTTTAACCTAGCAACACATTAAAGGCTGCATCTATACAAGTACGATTCTAGAAATGCTCACCAGATTACGTTTTAAGAAGGAACTGCGCTTCAGGTTCTGCCGAGATCTTAACTTGGATGGCAGGATTCAGAGTCCGGAGTGCGGACTGATTGCGCACGGAGGGTCCATATACTGTGGATCCCTCAGTGATCTTCCGCGTGTTCAAACAGCCAGCGTGTGACTCCCCTGTCCCCGTGACCTCATTGCTCTGCTCTCTCCTCTGTGCAGCCGAGCCCGATTCACGGTAAAGTGAAAAAAAATATGCCCTCAACGTGAGATTTACTCTGGAGCGAGGATAGATGTTACCTTTTTATCATTGAACAGGATGTATGTGATGTGGCGACTAGGTTCAATTTTGTATCCTCTTTAAAAGATTAAGGACTGGGGTGAGCGTGATTTACCACCCTTTCAGCTAAGAACCCGACGTGCGCACCGTTTAAGCTGCATAGACTCGGTCGTTTAACTCTTCTCCATTAGCAGGGTTAAGGTTAAAGAAAAAAAACATTGCTGACTTCTTTTTTTTTGCCAGCTGCTAGCGCTGATTAGCAAGGTTTGTATTTCATGTTTTGCAAGTTGCATCCATTTTAAGAAAAACAAGTCGTGTTAAAGACAGGAAATGAATACTTGCATTTAATTAAGTCTAGCCGTAGGCGGTTATCCACTGGGATTCAGACCCAGGGCCTCCTGTTTACTAGACAGGCGCTTTAACCAACTAAGCCACAGCGCCCCGGGAGTGCTGTCCTTTTGCAGCCACTTGGACACACCACTCAGACACATCTGCATTCGGTGTGTGCTCCGTCTGCTCGCTGAGCAAGTTGCCACCTTTACATACAATAGCAACATCGACACCAAGAGAAAGGATGACAAATGGCTTTTATCTGGAACTTTTCATGTCCAAGGAGCTCAATGTGCTTTCTGTGTACAACAGGGCCACTGAACTCCACGCTGGCCACTGAACCACAGCAGTGGCTTGCTGGCTTGACATCTCCCAAGGAAAATGTTGAAATCGCATGTGGAACAGGAAAATGACCCTCGAGTACGAGGGAAAAAAAAGAAAAAGATCATCTGGAGCGCGCCAACCCAGTTGGGACAGCCCAGTTTTGTTAACGAGGTGGCCGAGTGGTTAAGGCGATGGATTGCTAATCCATTGTGCTTTGCACGCATGGGTTCAAATCCCATCCTCGTTGGTTTCCATGTCTGTTTCCATTCTGTTTTTGATCCCTATTGCTCAATGCACAGTGAAAGCATTGCATACATGTGTCTGACAATGAGAAATGGGCCCCTGAGACAGTCATTTGCCTGTTTCACAAATGATCGTATTTTACTAGAGATTCTGTTTGGGATTCAGATGTGCATTCGGACAGCAATCCCTTTCAAGAAATGATACGTTCTGGATGAGGTCAAAGGTGCATCATTTGGACACTTTGTGGGCTTGAAATACAAAGAAAATCATGTTCTATGGTACAAGATAAATACAAAACTTAAGCTTTTATTATAATTAGATTTGTTTATAAAGCATAAGCAATCATTTATTACATTAATATATGTAAAAATAACATTTTAGCATCATACGTTTAGTATATTTAGTCCCTAATGCTGAAAGAAATGATCATAGAACATGACTTCTAACCTTACCTGCGGTGTTTTTGATCCCTATTGCTCAATGCACAGTGAAAGCATTGCATACATGTGTCTGACATTGAGAAATGGGCCCCTGAGACAATTTGCCTGTTTCACAAATGATCGTATTTTACTAGAGATTCTGTTTGGGATTCAGATGTGCATTCGGACAGCAATCCCTTTCAAGAAATGATACGTTCTGGATGAGGTCAAAGGTGCTGGAACACTGTATTTAGGATGTGTTTGCAGTTATTCTGTGTTTCTAGCTTCAACCCAGTGATATATATATATATGCTCACTGCTTTTTTGGTACATGCCCAGGGCAATAATCATTATGAGGATTTATTTCCATATGTGCTAGAGGTAGTGTTGTGAAATTCTTCAACACACTGGATCGCAGGTTTAAACCTGCACTCTTACTCCTTAAATACCAACAAATGCAGATATGTAGCAATCATATTGTAGCTGACACTCATTTGCCTGTTTCACAAATGATCATATTTTACTAGAGATTCTGTTTGGGATACGGATGTGCATTCTGACAACAATCTCTTTCAAAAAATGATTTTACCTTATCGCAGCTTTGCCCCTCTTGCCTCTTTGGAAAATATCTCCATCTTGTGGTCGTTGTTGGTAATGTCTAGACAATATCTCCATCTTGTGGTCGTTGTTGGTAATGTCTAGACAATATCTCCATCATGTGGTCGTTGTTGGTAATGTCTTCTTATGCCCTTTTTTATTTCAATTCTTTATTAGTTGATTCTAGAATCTCTACAATAGAGCTGA
This sequence comes from Lepisosteus oculatus, assembly GCF_040954835.1. Taxonomy (NCBI): domain Eukaryota; kingdom Metazoa; phylum Chordata; class Actinopteri; order Semionotiformes; family Lepisosteidae; genus Lepisosteus; species Lepisosteus oculatus. The sequence goes on from NW_027168193.1 coordinate 380,862, forward strand.
AAATATCAGTTTTGTAGCAGACAATATGACATTAGTTATAGTCCAATTAAGACTTTATTACCCTGTTTGTAACATAACAAATTAAAATTGATTAAAACTAAGTTTGGAACACCAGGGAACATAAAAAATGATTTTTAGGAAAACCATGAAGTTCTCTGTGTCCGATGCCTGCAAGGGGAGAAAGCTAGAATCCTTTGCTTTTTCAAAATTTGAAAATAAACATCATATAACAACAGCTTTCATTCCTAGGAGTGAAAAATAACCATTTTTGAAGACATATTAGTTTCTAAAACACTACAATAAAGTTAAAAACATCCGTTTTATATTACTTTTAGTATTTTTAGTGAAATTAGTCATTTATTGCACTATTTTTAATATAATCTCTAATTAAAAGTGAATAGAATTAAGTTTGGAGCAACAAGGAACACAAAAAAAAAGATTTTAAGGAAAAAAATGATGTCTTCTGTGCCAGGTGCCTGCAAGGGGAGAAAGCTAGAATCCTACCCAGGCTCCTGGAGCTCTGTCCTGGCTAAAGGAGGGTGAATCCATCCCCTTCAAAGCTCCATGAAAAAATGATCATTTAAAATTTGAAAAAAAAAACATCATATAACAACAGTTTTCATTCATAGGAGTGAAAAACAACCATTTTTGAAGACATATTAGTTTCTAAAACACTACAATAAAGTTGAAAACATCCGTTTTATATTACATTAATTTTTGTGAAATTAGTCATTTATTGCACTATTTTTAATAAAATCTCTAATTAAAAGTGATTAAAATTAAGTTTGGAACAACAAGGAACACAAAAAAAAAGATTTTAAGGAAAAAAATATTGTCTTCTGTGCCAGGTGCCTGCAAGGGGAGAAAGCTAGAATCCTACGCAGGCTCCTGGAGCTCTGTCCTGGCTAAAGGAGGGTGAATCCATCCCCTTCAAAGCTCCATGAAAAAATGATATTTTTAAATTTGAAAAAAAAACATTATAGAACAACATCTCTTGGTCAACAGAGTGCAAAAATCCAACTTTGAAGAAAATCCATTGACTGATCCCCGAATCCTGAAGTTTCTTTGCATGATATCGGGCTTGCAACCACTTTCTAGAAAATTATGAAAAATGCCAAAAATGAAAATAAAGTTATCAATTCTAGAGCCTAAGAGGAAAACAAGACAAATGTATATCTCCAAATAATTTTATGTGCTTCAGAAGAGCCCAGGAAAGTTTTTTGCATACATGAAACCACGCCCGTTTGCACGTAAGCAGACATGGTTGCACACACGACTGCATGAAAGCACGCGTGCATGCGAAGTCATCCTGTTGAGCATTTGAAAAGCCGCACCACGCCGCACTTGAAATAGCTCTTACCTTAGTGGTAGACGCAGGAATCGCCTTTTTATTTACGCTCTTACCAACGCGATGGAAAGCAAAACAAAGCAAAGCAGAGCAAAACAAAACGAACAAACGAAAACCCTCACGTCCCGCACTTGCATATAACGCCGTTACGTGCCCAAGCGGTATTGTACGTCATCCTAGCACTGCACCCCGGGGCGTACGGTATATGGGAACGAGCACACGCCATGAATCGTCTCGAATCAGTCTCTACAGCTGTAAGGTGCCTTGAAGCGTGCACCCCCAACATTCTTCTTTGCGCATCTGTGAAAGGTAAACTCTTGAGCAAACTCTGAACCAGCTCTAAGGAAACTAATCCGATTAGACGTTACTTTGACTCATCTTTTTACTCTCAGTGCTGGTTTGCTCAAACTCCAGCTAGGGTTAGTGTTAGCATTCCCACGCTACTTAGACACTTTGTTTACGCTCAGTGCTGGATTTTGGGAACTTCAGGACGAGTGGGAATTTTCTCCTATCTGTCAATTCTGTTTTGTTTTGGAAACTCTTGGCTGCCTATATTGTACAGTGCAGCGTGAAGGAAACATTTTCCAAAACTGTGTCAGCTCAAAAGTTGTAAGAAAACCTCTCCAGCTGCTTTAACTCTCTTCATTTTTGTCATTTAATGTGACACTCGATGTATAACTGGAGCCTCACATATGCAAATGGTGAGGCTCCAGTTCGACACCACTTTACAGTATATGACAAAAGCATGGCAGACTGTGCCGGACCGGCAGATAACTTCCGCTTATTTTTACCATATTAAACATTGGAAATCCAACCACTTTCATTTGTGACACTTGATTTTGGCTCCACCTAAGACACTCTTAAATCTTCAAACACTTTTCTCTTCTCCCGCAACACTCTTGTCTGTCGGCACTATGTGGCAGTGTTGCATGACAACCCATCTCACCACGGAAAGGAACCTAACAGCTTTGGTAAGAAAGGAGAAAAGGACCTGGCCCGTACGATTAGGCGTTATTAGCACCACGCTCTAACCAACTGAGCTAACCGGCCTCACGACAGTGCTCCTCTCTGTGCTGCAAAAAATCAAACTCAGGGAATTTCTTTTGCCCTCCTTTGAATAGAAAGCCGTGTAATTCAGTGTACGGGCTTTCTCGTGCAGTTTCATGGTTCTTGTAACCCAAATCCTACACTGGCCTGAAGTGCCCCCCCATTTCACAGCATTTTTCAGCTGATTTAAAATGTACCTAAAGGAGAAGCATTATTGAAGACCATCAATTACCAAGAGCTTTTGTCAAAGGTTTTGGTGGTCATTTTTAATGACCACAGAGCGCTGTGACCTCGGTTTTACATCTCATCCAAAAGACAGCGCCCTTTTACAACACAGCATATCCGTCACTATACTGGGGCATTAGGACCCGCACAGACCTCAGGGTGAGCGCCCCCCCGCCGGCACCATTAACACCGCTTCCAGCTGGAAGCTTTGTTTTTCCCTGTAGCTCACCCTCATCCGGGTACTGACCTGGCTTACACCTGCTTAGCTTCAGTGGGTTTTCAGTTGCGAGTTGCAAGGGGATGCAAGTGATGGAGCCGCTCGCTGCAAAAGCCACTGCATTGGCCGGGAATCGAACCCGAGCCTCCAGCGGGGCAGGCAAGAATTCGACCACTGAACCACCAATGCTCAGTGCCTGGGCCTTCAAAAAAGACGCTTTTTTGGTGCTCTGTGCAAAAAGCGTCGACATCTGCTTCCAGCTGCAAAATGCCATTCGCAGACGCTGAAGAATTTATTTCCAAGGCAGCGGGTACAAGCGATTGGGCGTTTTAAAACCACCAGGAACAGCAAAGAGGCACGTTTCTTTGCTTGCGCCGGAACACAACGACAGGAGGTGGACAACGTAGTCGGCAGGATTCAAACCTGCGCGGGGAGACCCCAATTGATTTCTAGTCCATCGCCTTAACCACTCGGCCACGACTACAGCAAGCCCCGCCGCGGCTGCGTTTTTTATACAATCTTACCTGGATCGCGAGGCGCCGGCGGAAGCCTATTTCAAAGTCGTTCTCCGTTTCAAAAAAACATTTCCAAAATACAAGCCTTGCAGACAGACACGCCTCAGAGGACTTAAGGGTGGCTTCATGTCGGAATGATAAAGTCTCCCCGTCCGGACATGAAAATGCCACTTTGTTACACACAAAAAAAGAATCAACAACAGAGAAATGCCCACAAGCATTTGAAAAGCCGCACCACGTCGCACTTGAAATAGCTCTTACATTAGTGGTAGACGCAGGAATCGCCTTTTTATTTACGCTCTTACCAACGCGATGGAAAGCAAAACAAAGCAAAGCAGAGCAAAACAAAACGAACAAACGAAAACCTTGCGTATAACGCCGTTACGTGCCCAAGCGGTATTGTACATCATCCTAGCACTGCACCCCGGGGCGTACGGTATATGGGAACGAGCACACGCCACGAATCGTCTCGAATCACTCCCTACAGCTGTAAGGCGCCTTGAAGCGTGCACCCCCAACATTCTTCTTTGCGCATGTGTGAAAGGTAAACTCTTGAGCAGACTCTGAACCAGCTCTAAGGAAACTAATCCGATTAGACGTTACTTTGACTCATCTTTCTACGCTCAGTGCTGGATTGCTCAAACTCCAGCTAGGGTTAGGGTTAGCATTCCCACGCTACTTAGGCACTTTGTTTACGCTCAGTGCTGGATTTTGGGAACTTCAGGATGAGTGGGAATTTTCTCCTGTCAATTCTGTTTTGTTTTGGAGACTCTTGGCTGCCTATGTTGTACAGTGCAGCGTGAAGGAAACATTTTCCAAAACTGTGTCAGCTCAAAAGTTGTAAGAAAACCTCTCCAGCTGCTTTAACTCTCTTCATTTTTGTCATTTAATGTGACACTCGATGTATAACTGGAGCCTCACATATGCAAATGGTGAGGCTCCAGTTCGACACCCAGTTCGACACCACTTTACAGTATATGACAAAAGCATGGCAGACTGTGCCGGACCGGCAGATAACTTCCGCTTATTTTTACCATATTAAACATTGGAAATCCTCCCACTTGTATTTGTGACACTTGATTTTGGCTCCACCTAAGACACTCTTAAATCTTCAAACACTTTTCTCTTCTCCCGCAACACTCTTGTCTGTCGGCACTATGTGGCAGCGTTGCATGACAACCCCTCTCACCACGGAAAGGAACCTAACAGCTTTGGTAAGAGAGGAGAAAAGGACCTGGGCAGTACGGGGCTCGAACCCGTGACCTTGGCGTTATTAGCACCACGCTCGAACCAACTGAGCTAACCGGCCTCACAACAGTGCTCCTCTCTGTGCTGCAAAAAATCGAACTCAGGGAATTTCTTTTGTCCTCCTTTGAATAGAAAGCCGTGTAATTCAGTGTACGGGCTTTCTCGTGCAGTTTCATGGTTCTTGTAACCCAAATCCTACACTGGCCTGAAGTGCCCCCCCATTTCACAGCATTTTTCAGCTGATTTAAAATGTACCTAAAGGAGAAGCATTATTGAAGACCATCAATTACCAAGAGCTTTTGTCAAAGGTTTTGGTGGTCATTTTGAATGACCACAGAGCGCTGTGACCTCGGTTTTACATCTCAACCAAAAGACAGCGCCCTTTTACAACACAGCATCTCCGTCACTATACTGGGGCATTGGGACCCGCACAGACCTCAGGGTGAGCGCCCCACCGCCGGCACCATTAACACCGCTTCCAGCTGGAAGCTTTGTTTTTCCCTGTAGCTCACCCTCATCCGGGTACTGACCTGGCTCACACCTGCTTAGCTTCAGTGGGTTTTTTGAGTTGCGAGTTGCAAGGGGATGCAAGTGATGGAGCCGCTCGCTGCAAAAGCCACTGCATTGGCCGGGAATCGAACCCGAGCCTCCCGCGTGGCAGGCGAGAATTCTACCACTGAACCACCAATGCTCAGTGCCTGGGTCTTCAAAAAAGACGCTTTTTTGGTGCTCTGTGCAAAACGCGTCGACATCTGCTTCCAGCTGCAAAATGCCATTCGCGGACGCTGAAGAACTTATTTCCAAGGCAGCGGGTACAAGCGATTGGGCGTTTTAAAACCACCAGGAACAGCAAAGAGGCGCGCTTCTTTGCTTGCGCCGAAACACACCGACTGGAGGCGGATAACGTAGTCGGCAGGATTCGAACCTGCGCGGGGAGACCCCAATGGATTTCTAGTCCATCGCCTTAACCACTCGGCCACGACTACAGCAAGCCCCACTGCCGCTGCGTTCTTGCTACAATCTTACCTGGATCGCGAGGCGCCGGCGGAAGCCTATTTCAAAGTCGTTCTCCGTTTCAAAAAAACATTTCCAAAATACAAGCCTTGCAGACAGACACGCCTCAGAGGACTTAAGGGTGGCTTCATGTCGGAATGATAAAGTCTCCCCGTCCGGACATGAAAATGCCACTTTGTTACACACAAAAAAAGAATCAACAACAGAGAAATGCCCACAAGCATTTGAAAAGCCGCACCACGTCGCACTTGAAATAGCTCTTACATTAGTGGTAGACGCAGGAATCGCCTTTTTATTTACGCTCTTACCAACGCGATGGAAAGCAAAACAAAGCAAAGCAGAGCAAAACAAAACGAACAAACGAAAACCTTGCGTATAACGCCGTTACGTGCCCAAGCGGATTTGTACATCATCCTAGCACTGCACCCCGGGGCGTACGGTATATGGGAACGAGCACACGCCACGAATCGTCTCGAATCACTCCCTACAGCTGTAAGGCGCCTTAAAGCGTGCACCCCCAACATTCTTCTTTGCGCATGTGTGAAAGGTAAACTCTTGAGCAGACTCTGAACCAGCTCTAAGGAAACTAATCCGATTAGACGTTACTTTGACTCATCTTTTTAGGCTCAGTGCTGGATTGCTCAAACTCCAGCTAGGGTTAGGGTTAGCATTCCCACGCTACTTAGACACTTTGTTTACGCTCAGTGCTGGATTTTGGGAACTTCAGGATGAGTGGGAATTTTCTCCTATCTGTCAATTCTGTTTTGTTTTGGAGACTCTTGGCTGCTTATGTTGTACAGTGCAGCGTGAAGGAAACATTTTCCAAAACTGTGTCAGCTCAAAAGTTGTAAGAAAACCTCTCCAGCTGCTTTAACTCTCTTCATTTTTGTCATTTAATGTGACACTCGATGTATAACTGGAGCCTCACATATGCAAATGGTGAGGCTCCAGTTCGACACCCAGTTCGACACCACTTTACAGTGTATGACAAAAGCATGGCAGACTGTGCCGGACCGGCAGATAACTTCCGCTTATTTTTACCATATTAAACATTGGAAATCCTCCCACTTGTATTTGTGACACTTGATTTTGGCTCCACCTAAGACACTCTTAAATCTTCAAACACTTTTCTCTTCTCCCGCAACACTCTTGTCTGTCGGCACTACGTGGCAGCGTTGCATGACAACCCCTCTCACCACGGAAAGGAACCTAACAGCTTTGGTAAGAGAGGAGAAAAGGACCTGGCCAGTATGGGGCTCGAACCCGGGACCTTGGCATTATTAGCACCACGCTCGAACCAACTGAGCTAACTGGCCTCACAACAGTGCTCCTCTCTGTGCTGCAAAAAATCGAACTCAGGGAATTTCTTTTGTCCTCCTTTGAATAGAAAGCCGTGTAATTCAGTGTTTGGGCTTTCTCGTGCAGTTTTTATGGTTCTTGTAACCCAAATCCTACACTGGCCTGAAGTGCCCCCCCATTTCACAGCATTTTTCAGCTGATTTAAAATGTACCTAAAAGAGAAGCATTATTGAAGACCATCAATTACCAAGAGCTTTTGTCAAAGGTTTTGGTGGTCATTTTGAATGACCACAGAGCGCTGTGACCTCGGTTTTACATCTCATCCAAAAGACAGCGCCCTTTTACAACACAGCATCTCTGTCACTATACTGGGGCATTGGGACCCGCACAGACCTCAGGGTGAGCGCCCCACCGCCGGCACCATTAACACCGCTTCCAGCTGGAAGCTTTGTTTTCCCCTGTAGCTCACCCTCATCCGGGTACTGACCTGGCTCACACCTGCTTAGCTTCAGTGGGTTTTTTGAGTTGCGAGTTGCAAGGGGATGCAAGTGATGGAGCCGCTCGCTGCAGAAGCCACTGCATTGGCCGGGAATCGAACCCAAGCTTCCAGCGTGGCAGGCGAGAATTCTACCACTGAACCACCAATGCTCAGTGCCTGGGCCTTCAAAAAAGACGCTTTTTTGGTGGTCTGTGCAAAACGCGTCGACATCTGCTTCCAGCTGCAAAATGCCATTCGCGGACACTGAAGAACTTATTTCCAAGGCAGCGGGTACAAGCGATTGGGCGTTTTAAAACCACCAGGAACAGCAAAGAGGCACGCTTCTTTGCTTGCGCCGAAACACACCGACTGGAGGCGGATAACGTAGTCGGCAGGATTCGAACCTGCGCGGGGAGACCCCAATGGATTTCTAGTCCATCGCCTTAACCACTCGGCCACGACTACAGCAAGCCCCACTGCCGCTGCGTTCTTGCTACAATCTTACCTGGATCGCGAGGCGCCGGCGGAAGCCTATTTCAAAGTCGTTCTCCGTTTCATAAAAACATTTCCAAAATACAAGCCTTGCAGACAGACACGCCTCAGAGGACTTAAGGGTGGCTTCATGTCGGAATGATAAAGTCTCCCCGTCCGGACATGAAAATGCCACTTTGTTACACACAAAAAAAGAATCAACAACAGAGAAATGCCCACAAGCATTTGAAAAGCCGCACCACGTCGCACTTGAAATAGCTCTTACATTAGTGGTAGACGCAGGAATCGCCTTTTTATTTACGCTCTTACCAACGCGATGGAAAGCAAAACAAAGCAAAGCAGAGCAAAACAAAACGAACAAACGAAAACCTTGCGTATAACGCCGTTACGTGCCCAAGCGGTATTGTACATCATCCTAGCACTGCACCCCGGGGCGTACGGTATATGGGAACGAGCACACGCCACGAATCGTCTCGAATCACTCCCTACAGCTGTAAGGCGCCTTGAAGCGTGCACCCCCAACATTCTTCTTTGCGCATGTGTGAAAGGTAAACTCTTGAGCAGACTCTGAACCAGCTCTAAGGAAACTAATCCGATTAGACGTTACTTTGACTCATCTTTCTACGCTCAGTGCTGGATTGCTCAAACTCCAGCTAGGGTTAGGGTTAGCATTCCCACGCTACTTAGGCACTTTGTTTACGCTCAGTGCTGGATTTTGGGAACTTCAGGATGAGTGGGAATTTTCTCCTGTCAATTCTGTTTTGTTTTGGAGACTCTTGGCTGCCTATGTTGTACAGTGCAGCGTGAAGGAAACATTTTCCAAAACTGTGTCAGCTCAAAAGTTGTAAGAAAACCTCTCCAGCTGCTTTAACTCTCTTCATTTTTGTCATTTAATGTGACACTCGATGTATAACTGGAGCCTCACATATGCAAATGGTGAGGCTCCAGTTCGACACCCAGTTCGACACCACTTTACAGTATATGACAAAAGCATGGCAGACTGTGCCGGACCGGCAGATAACTTCCGCTTATTTTTACCATATTAAACATTGGAAATCCTCCCACTTGTATTTGTGACACTTGATTTTGGCTCCACCTAAGACACTCTTAAATCTTCAAACACTTTTCTCTTCTCCCGCAACACTCTTGTCTGTCGGCACTATGTGGCAGCGTTGCATGACAACCCCTCTCACCACGGAAAGGAACCTAACAGCTTTGGTAAGAGAGGAGAAAAGGACCTGGGCAGTACGGGGCTCGAACCCGTGACCTTGGCGTTATTAGCACCACGCTCGAACCAACTGAGCTAACCGGCCTCACAACAGTGCTCCTCTCTGCGCTGCAAAAAATCGAACTCAGGGAATTTCTTTTGTCCTCCTTTGAATAGAAAGCCGTGTAATTCAGTGTACGGGCTTTCTCGTGCAGTTTCATGGTTCTTGTAACCCAAATCCTACACTGGCCTGAAGTGCCCCCCCATTTCACAGCATTTTTCAGCTGATTTAAAATGTACCTAAAGGAGAAGCATTATTGAAGACCATCAATTACCAAGAGCTTTTGTCAAAGGTTTTGGTGGTCATTTTGAATGACCACAGAGCGCTGTGACCTCGGTTTTACATCTCAACCAAAAGACAGCGCCCTTTTACAACACAGCATCTCCGTCACTATACTGGGGCATTGGGACCCGCACAGACCTCAGGGTGAGCGCCCCACCGCCGGCACCATTAACACCGCTTCCAGCTGGAAGCTTTGTTTTTCCCTGTAGCTCACCCTCATCCGGGTACTGACCTGGCTCACACCTGCTTAGCTTCAGTGGGTTTTTTGAGTTGCGAGTTGCAAGGGGATGCAAGTGATGGAGCCGCTCGCTGCAAAAGCCACTGCATTGGCCGGGAATCGAACCCGAGCCTCCCGCGTGGCAGGCGAGAATTCTACCACTGAACCACCAATGCTCAGTGCCTGGGTCTTCAAAAAAGACGCTTTTTTGGTGCTCTGTGCAAAACGCGTCGACATCTGCTTCCAGCTGCAAAATGCCATTCGCGGACGCTGAAGAACTTATTTCCAAGGCAGCGGGTACAAGCGATTGGGCGTTTTAAAACCACCAGGAACAGCAAAGAGGCGCGCTTCTTTGCTTGCGCCGAAACACACCGACTGGAGGCGGATAACGTAGTCGGCAGGATTCGAACCTGCGCGGGGAGACCCCAATGGATTTCTAGTCCATCGCCTTAACCACTCGGCCACGACTACAGCAAGCCCCACTGCCGCTGCGTTCTTGCTACAATCTTACCTGGATCGCGAGGCGCCGGCGGAAGCCTATTTCAAAGTCGTTCTCCGTTTCAAAAAAACATTTCCAAAATACAAGCCTTGCAGACAGACACGCCTCAGAGGACTTAAGGGTGGCTTCATGTCGGAATGATAAAGTCTCCCCGTCCGGACATGAAAATGCCACTTTGTTACACACAAAAAAAGAATCAACAACAGAGAAATGCCCACAAGCATTTGAAAAGCCGCACCACGTCGCACTTGAAATAGCTCTTACATTAGTGGTAGACGCAGGAATCGCCTTTTTATTTACGCTCTTACCAACGCGATGGAAAGCAAAACAAAGCAAAGCAGAGCAAAACAAAACGAACAAACGAAAACCTTGCGTATAACGCCGTTACGTGCCCAAGCGGATTTGTACATCATCCTAGCACTGCACCCCGGGGCGTACGGTATATGGGAACGAGCACACGCCACGAATCGTCTCGAATCACTCCCTACAGCTGTAAGGCGCCTTAAAGCGTGCACCCCCAACATTCTTCTTTGCGCATGTGTGAAAGGTAAACTCTTGAGCAGACTCTGAACCAGCTCTAAGGAAACTAATCCGATTAGACGTTACTTTGACTCATCTTTTTAGGCTCAGTGCTGGATTGCTCAAACTCCAGCTAGGGTTAGGGTTAGCATTCCCACGCTACTTAGACACTTTGTTTACGCTCAGTGCTGGATTTTGGGAACTTCAGGATGAGTGGGAATTTTCTCCTATCTGTCAATTCTGTTTTGTTTTGGAGACTCTTGGCTGCTTATGTTGTACAGTGCAGCGTGAAGGAAACATTTTCCAAAACTGTGTCAGCTCAAAAGTTGTAAGAAAACCTCTCCAGCTGCTTTAACTCTCTTCATTTTTGTCATTTAATGTGACACTCGATGTATAACTGGAGCCTCACATATGCAAATGGTGAGGCTCCAGTTCGACACCCAGTTCGACACCACTTTACAGTGTATGACAAAAGCATGGCAGACTGTGCCGGACCGGCAGATAACTTCCGCTTATTTTTACCATATTAAACATTGGAAATCCTCCCACTTGTATTTGTGACACTTGATTTTGGCTCCACCTAAGACACTCTTAAATCTTCAAACACTTTTCTCTTCTCCCGCAACACTCTTGTCTGTCGGCACTACGTGGCAGCGTTGCATGACAACCCCTCTCACCACGGAAAGGAACCTAACAGCTTTGGTAAGAGAGGAGAAAAGGACCTGGCCAGTATGGGGCTCGAACCCGGGACCTTGGCATTATTAGCACCACGCTCGAACCAACTGAGCTAACTGGCCTCACAACAGTGCTCCTCTCTGTGCTGCAAAAAATCGAACTCAGGGAATTTCTTTTGTCCTCCTTTGAATAGAAAGCCGTGTAATTCAGTGTTTGGGCTTTCTCGTGCAGTTTTTATGGTTCTTGTAACCCAAATCCTACACTGGCCTGAAGTGCCCCCCCATTTCACAGCATTTTTCAGCTGATTTAAAATGTACCTAAAAGAGAAGCATTATTGAAGACCATCAATTACCAAGAGCTTTTGTCAAAGGTTTTGGTGGTCATTTTGAATGACCACAGAGCGCTGTGACCTCGGTTTTACATCTCATCCAAAAGACAGCGCCCTTTTACAACACAGCATCTCTGTCACTATACTGGGGCATTGGGACCCGCACAGACCTCAGGGTGAGCGCCCCACCGCCGGCACCATTAACACCGCTTCCAGCTGGAAGCTTTGTTTTCCCCTGTAGCTCACCCTCATCCGGGTACTGACCTGGCTCACACCTGCTTAGCTTCAGTGGGTTTTTTGAGTTGCGAGTTGCAAGGGGATGCAAGTGATGGAGCCGCTCGCTGCAGAAGCCACTGCATTGGCCGGGAATCGAACCCAAGCTTCCAGCGTGGCAGGCGAGAATTCTACCACTGAACCACCAATGCTCAGTGCCTGGGCCTTCAAAAAAGACGCTTTTTTGGTGGTCTGTGCAAAACGCGTCGACATCTGCTTCCAGCTGCAAAATGCCATTCGCGGACACTGAAGAACTTATTTCCAAGGCAGCGGGTACAAGCGATTGGGCGTTTTAAAACCACCAGGAACAGCAAAGAGGCACGCTTCTTTGCTTGCGCCGAAACACACCGACTGGAGGCGGATAACGTAGTCGGCAGGATTCGAACCTGCGCGGGGAGACCCCAATGGATTTCTAGTCCATCGCCTTAACCACTCGGCCACGACTACAGCAAGCCCCACTGCCGCTGCGTTCTTGCTACAATCTTACCTGGATCGCGAGGCGCCGGCGGAAGCCTATTTCAAAGTCGTTCTCCGTTTCATAAAAACATTTCCAAAATACAAGCCTTGCAGACAGACACGCCTCAGAGGACTTAAGGGTGGCTTCATGTCGGAATGATAAAGTCTCCCCGTCCGGACATGAAAATGCCACTTTGTTACACACAAAAAAAGAATCAACAACAGAGAAATGCCCACAAGCATTTGAAAAGCCGCACCACGTCGCACTTGAAATAGCTCTTACATTAGTGGTAGACGCAGGAATCGCCTTTTTATTTACGCTCTTACCAACGCGATGGAAAGCAAAACAAAGCAAAGCAGAGCAAAACAAAACGAACAAACGAAAACCTTGCGTATAACGCCGTTACGTGCCCAAGCGGTATTGTACATCATCCTAGCACTGCACCCCGGGGCGTACGGTATATGGGAACGAGCACACGCCACGAATCGTCTCGAATCACTCCCTACAGCTGTAAGGCGCCTTGAAGCGTGCACCCCCAACATTCTTCTTTGCGCATGTGTGAAAGGTAAACTCTTGAGCAGACTCTGAACCAGCTCTAAGGAAACTAATCCGATTAGACGTTACTTTGACTCATCTTTTTACGCTCAGTGCTGGATTACTCAAACTCCAGCTAGGGTTAGGGTTAGCATTCCCACGCTACTTAGACACTTTGTTTACGCTCAGTGCTGGATTTTGGGAACTTCAGGATGAGTGGGAATTTTCTCCTATCTGTCAATTCTGTTTTGTTTTGGAGACTCTTGGCTGCCTATGTTGTACAGTGCAGCGTGAAGGAAACATTTTCCAAAACTGTGTCAGCTCAAAAGTTGTAAGAAAACCTCTCCAGCTGCTTTAACTCTCTTCATTTTTGTCATTTAATGTGACACTCGATGTATAACTGGAGCCTCACATATGCAAATGGTGAGGCTCCAGTTCGACACCCAGTTCGACACCACTTTACAGTATATGACAAAAGCATGGCAGACTGTGCCGGACCGGCAGATAACTTCCGCTTATTTTTACCATATTAAACATTGGAAATCCTCCCACTTGTATTTGTGACACTTGATTTTGGCTCCACCTAAGACACTCTTAAATCTTCAAACACTTTTCTCTTCTCCCGCAACACTCTTGTCTGTCGGCACTATGTGGCAGCGTTGCATGACAACCCCTCTCACCACGGAAAGGAACCTAACAGCTTTGGTAAGAGAGGAGAAAAGGACCTGGCCAGTACGGGGCTCGAGCCCGTGACCTTGGCGTTATTAGCACCACGCTTGAACCAACTGAGCTAACCGGCCTCACAACAGTGCTCCTCTCTGTGCTGCAAAAAATCGAACTCAGGGAATTTCTTTTGTCCTCCTTTGAATAGAAAGCCGTGTAATTCAGTGTACGGGCTTTCTCGTGCAGTTTCATGGTTCTTGTAACCCAAATCCTACACTGGCCTGAAGTGCCCCCCCATTTCACAGCATTTTTCAGCTGATTTAAAATGTACCTAAAGGAGAAGCATTATTGAAGACCATCAATTACCAAGAGCTTTTGTCAAAGGTTTTGGTGGTCATTTTGAATGACCACAGAGCGCTGTGACCTCGGTTTTACATCTCATCCAAAAGACAGCGCCCTTTTACAACACAGCATCTCCGTCACTATACTGGGGCATTGGGACCCGCACAGACCTCAGGGTGAGCGCCCCACCGCCGGCACC